>NC_134376.1:900000-1090000 GCF_035582795.1 Mycteria americana | reverse complement strand
GACTGTCTCATACACACACACAACCACGCCGTTTCCTGCAGATGTGAACCCTTCTGCTGTTAAACCAGTCCCCATCACACAAAAGCTCCTGCTGGGGGGGAGAAGAAACCACTTCTTTCTCCTTGCACAGCAAAGGTGTGAAAGCTGCACGGTGCTGCTGGTAAGCACAGGGGGGCCAGCACGCGGCTGGCTGCAAAGCAGAGGTGCCGGGGCAGGCGGCTGTGCCCCCAAAAGCCCTCACTGCCCTGCTTCACCCCTGCCCACTGAGCAAATTAAAGACGAGACCTTGCTACGGCAGGCTTGGCAAACCCCCCTCTACCTGGGCCGGCACGCGGGGCGGGCGGGCGGCACGGGGCGATGCTTGGCGCTGTCGGTGATGCCCGAGTCCTCCCGGCAGCTGCAGCAGCCGTTGTCCAGGATCTGCAAGTGCAGCAGCTCCTCCGAGTTGCTGAAGGCCGGGTTGTCCAGCGAGCTGGCCGAGGGCAGCCAGGAGCGCGACCAGTACTGGGCCGAGACGTCGTCCAGCCGGCAGAACCGCCGGTAGCTGCGGGGCGAGGCACACACGACCCCGGTGACCGCACCGCAAGCACGGAGCGCGGGTTTCCACCCAAATTTCACGGCACCGCGCCCTGGGTGGGGACAGAGCCCGTGACACCGAACATCATCTGGCCGCAGCCCCGCGGCTGCTGCGGTGGTTTCCTCGGGAACGATCCCCCGTGGCACGTTACGAAACCCCGGTGGGGAGGGCGGCAGGGCCAGGACAGCGCGGTCCCCCGAGCTCCCCGGGGAGCTGCTTTGGCGGGGCTGTGCCGGAGCCCTGCTCCCACCCGCGGCCCCTCCGGGCTGAGCCCAGCCCAGGCAGCCGGCACACGGGGGCCGTGGATGGACGCCGTGCTTCCCCACGGGAGGCACTGGGGGGGGAGAGGCCCTGGGACCCTGTATTTGGGGGCTCATCAGCACATCTCATGCATCTCCCCCCCACAGTGAGCCGGCAGCGGCACATCCAGCCCCGCAGCCTCCGGCACTCCCTTCCTGCACGCTGCTTCCCCAGGGCCAGCGCGGGGCTGAGCATCACCCACCCCCCCAGCACTCCGCCTCGCTGGCACGGCCACACAGACCCCCTCCCGCCCAGCCGGGGGGCACGGCCGTGGCCGTGCGGCTCCGTGGGGCGCTGGGACCAGCCTCTCCTGGGCCCCGCACGCGGTCCCCCCGCCCCGGCACCTCCCGCCCGCCGCTATCAGCCACCGCAGAGTGTTTTTCTTGGCAGAGCTCGGCCCCAAGCCCAGCCCGGCCGCGGCTCTCCCTACCCCCGGATGGGCCGCGCTGCCCCCGGGCACCCACGCGCGGGGCCGCAGCTGCCGCCCGCCGCCCCCCGGCACCCCCGGGGAGGGGCAGGGGCCTCGGCCCCCCCGCAGGAGCATCCCACCCTCGAGGGCCACCGTGGACGCCAGCTCCGGGCCCCGCGCGCCCCACCTGCTGCGGGTCTGGTCGGCCCTGGCCTCCAGCAGCAGCGCCTTGAACCGGCGGATGGCGATGGCGGCGACGACCGCGCCCAGGAGCACGATGCTGAGCAGGACGCCGGCGGCCATGCCCAGCAGGCTCTGCTGCGTCACCCGGTAGTCACAGCGCAGCCCCATGAACCAGAAATCGCTGCCGACGGGGCACCTGCGCCAAGGGGGGCATCAGCCGGCGGGGGGGGACGGCACCCGTCACCCCAGGGCCGGTCCCGGGGGCACTCACTGGCAGAGGGGCCCGTGGTCGCGGGGGTGGGTGCAGATGCCGTGGTTCTTGCAGTAGTCGCGGTGGCAGAGGGAGGTGCACGTGGCGTTCCCGTCCGCCCCGGCCACGCAGGCGAAGCCGGCCCGGCAGGCGAAGAGCACGGCGCAGGGGTCCAGCGGCCGCTCCGCTGAGACAGAGAGGGGGTTCGGCCGTGCCACCCCCTCCCCGCCAAGCAGAGAGCCGGGGGCAGGCACGCGCCCGCCCCGCGACCAGCCCCGGCCGGGCACCGGACCCCGGGGACCGCGGGAGGGTCCGGTGACCGCGCAGCCCCGTGCACGCCCCGCGCTCACCCAGAGCCACGTTGCGCAGGACGGGGGCAGTGCCCACCGCCAGCCCCGGCCGGACACCGCCAGAGCCCAGCGTGGCGTTGAGGAGCGAGCCCAGCCCTGGCACCTGCACCCGCTCCGCTGCAAACAGCGCGTCGTACTCCAGCACCACGCTGCCCTCCCTGCGGGGACGCCCCGCGGTGAGCCCAGGGGTGGCTCGGACCCCCGGCTCCGGCACCGCACCCCGGCACCGCCACGGCCCCGCAGCGCGACGCTCCCCGAGGCCCACCACGCCGGGGAGCATCACACGCTGCGGGGCCGCGCGAGCACCTACCTGATCCCCGTCACCTCCAGCCGCAGGAACCCGGGCACCGACGTGAAGAGGGGCGCGACCTGTGCAGGAGGAAGCTGAGCGTGCGGCGGGCTGGCCCCAGCCCCAGCCCCCTCGGGCCCTGTCCCCGCTCACCGTCCGGTTGAAGCTGTGCAGCAGACCCTGGCGCTCGCGGGACCCGGGGTCCTGCAGGGCGGGGACGAAGCCCATGTCCAGCACCAGCTCGCAGGGGATGCGGAGGAGGGACGCTGCGGGAGGAGAGACGGGGATCAGCACGGCAGGGACCCGCACCACCCACCCCGGGGGGCCACCACCACTGAACCCCCAAGCCCATGGCCCCTCGGAGCTCCCCTCCTCCCACCGTGCCCAGGCAGAGGGTCCCAAACCCCCCCAGACCCACCTCTCAGGAGGGGTGGCTGATCCTCCACGATGAACACCCGGGGGGCCCTGCCTGCCGCGGCCGGGGCCGGCGTCGCTCGGGGGGTGTCAGCATCCGGCCACCCTCCAGGGCTGCTCAACGGCTGGACCAGGTCTGTGTCCCCGGCTGCTGGGGGGGACCCGGGGCCCCCATGAGGGGCCAGGGTCCCGGGGGGATCGGTGGGCTGCTGGGGGGGTCCTGGCTCCACGGTGGGCAGATGAGTCGGGGGCCCCCGCGTCAGCCCTGACGCATTCCCCTGCAACACCGCGGCACCAGGATCCGGCGTGACCGTCCCCACATCCCCGAGCAGCGCTGGGCTGGTGGCGGCAGCTGTGATGGTGGCGGCGGCAGCGACAGCGGTGGCAGGGATGCCGATAGCGGTGGTCGGCCCCAGGGAAGACGCAGGCTGGGATGGAGCCGGCTGCTGGGGGGCCCCAGTGGCCGTGGGGGGAGCTGGGCTGCCTGGCTGCCAGCTCGGCAGGGCAGTCGCTGTCCCGGGCCTGGCATCGCCCACCCCCACTGGGGTCCCCCTCGCGATTCGGGGGCTCCCAGCAGGATCCCCCCCCGAGCCGGCGTGGGGCAGCCAGAGCCCTGGGGTCGGCCCTGCCGGGGGGGTGCCTGCAGCGGGGCCGAGCCCCGGGACACCCCAGCCGGCGCCCGGGGAGGGCTGCGGGGTCGGCGATGCGGGCGCCGCAGAGCCGCCGGCTGGGGCAGGCTGCGGGGACGGGGGGACGCGGTGGGACCCTGGGCTGGCACGGGGCACCCCGCTCTGCGCTGCAGCAGTGCTGCCCGGGGCCACCGAGGTGGGGGGCTGCCCCGGCACGGCTGGCGGGTGCCAGGTCTGGTCCAGGGGGACGTGGCCATGCTCAGGGGGACCCTCTGTGTCGGGTGGCCCCAAGACTCCTGCAGTTGGGTCCAGGGCCCCCCCCAGGCTGAGGGATGTCACCCCCGGGATGCTGGCTGTGGCGGTGGGGACAGGCAGACCCGACCCCTTGCCTGCGGCAGGCAGCGAGGTTGGGCCCGTCCCCACGGCTGGCTGAGCTGTGCTGGCCACAGGGCCCCCACGGCCACCAGCCCCCAGGGATGGCGGAGAGGGGCGAGGGGCAGAGCGAGGACCCTGCCAGGCAACGTCCGTCCCATGCCACGGGTGGGATTCGGAGCCCTGTCCTCCTACCAGCCCCGGCAGCCCCTGGCGTGTCCCCCCCAGTGTCCCTGTGGGGGTCAGCAGCCTCTGCAGCCCCCCCGCAAAGGGCGACGTCCCGATCGTCCCTGGCACAGGGCTGTCTGTGGCCGACACGATGCTTGGGTGAGTCCCTGGGCTGCTGTCACCCAGCGGGACGGTGGCACCCAGCCCCCCCCCAGCCCACGGCTCCAGGGATGAGGGGCCATGTGAGCCCCTCTGGCTCTGCACGGGTGCTGTCCCCATGGGGCTCCATCCCAGCAGGGTGCTGGGGGACCCCCGCTGCCCCCTGGCAGCGCCGGGCACCATCGTGGAGGATGGTGAAAGCGAGGGGGTCCCCTGTGGGGTCGTGGCACCTTCTGCCGTCACATTTCCTACAGGGTCAGTCCTGGGGGGGTATCTGGTGCCAGGAGCTGTGTCTGGCTCCATGGGGGCTGGGGCCCCCACGCTGGTCACCCCTGGGCTGGCAGGAGACGGCCGCTCACTGCCTGCAGCTGCCTGCTCAGCGCTGCCTGCAGAGAGCAGGGGCCCCAGGTGCTCGGTGGCTGCTCCATCCCGCACCATGGGCCCCATCCCCTCCCCGCCTGCCCGGGGGCCTCCGGGGCTGCCCTGGGCGCTGGGGGGCTCGTCGGTCCCAGCGGGGGTCCCAGGGAAGGGCAACAGCTCAGCCTCTGTCTGCAGCTGCCCTGCGGCCCCCGGCGTCGGCACTCGCCCCGAGCCGGTTCCTCGCTCCGGATCTACAGGCAGAGGCAGAAGCGGGGGGACGCTGAGCAGGGTTGACCCACAGCCAGCACCCCACAGCCGCCGGCTCGGCACCCCAGGCCCCAGCGCGGCACTGACGCACGTGGCCGGCACGCGGTGCCACAAATGAAGGGCCGCGAGCGGGACGGTCCCAGCCCCAGCCCCGGCCGTACCTGTCCGGCAGCGCTCCCCCATCGCGGTCCCTGGGCGGGCGCAGGGGACGGCAGTGCCCAGCGTGGAGCCCGTCCCGCTGCCGAGAGCGGGGCAGAGCCGAGCACAGCACTCCACGATCACTGGGGAGAGAGGGCAGGGAGCGGCGCGCACCGGCGTCGGGCATCGCGCGCCAGCGGTGGGCATCGGCACCGGGCACGGGGCACCACGGCCCCGCCGCCCCAGGAGCTGCCGGCGCAGGCGGGGGCTCCGCTCCTCCCCGCCAGCCCTGGGCAGCGCTGCCGAAGGAGACGCTCAGGAGCGGCCCAAAGGCAGCTGGAAGCCGCCTGCCCTCGTCCCAACCAACAACCGAGTCCTGCCCCGCCCGGCCACGCTCTGCCACGTGCTGGAAGCGCCCATTTTGCCCTGAACCAAACCGCCGCCGGCAGAGCCACCGCGCGCCAACGCTGTCACCGCCGCCTCCCCGGGCAGAGCACCAGGCCGGTGCCAGGCCGGTGCCAGGCCGGCGCCAGCCATCGCCCTGGGCAGGACTCTGCCTCCCCGCCGCAGCAACGGCTGCTCTCCGGCGGGAGCGGGCGGCTCGCCGGGCGGTCACCCGCCTTGGCGGGGCTGGGGTCACCAGGAGCCCCCCGGGCCCCGCTCCCCGCCAGCGCCTTGCTGGGGCTCCCGCCCCTCCGCCGTCGACGCCGCGGGGCAGCCCGGGCTGGCGGCGTGGCCCCGGGCCGCCGCTCTCGCCGGCCGCCCCCCGCCTCCCCGCCCGCCCGTGCCCGCGGGACCCCGCGGCTGAGCCCACCCCGGCGGGTCCCGGTGACGCCCGAGCAGCCCCCGCCCCACGGCAACCGCGGAGCCCAGACCCGCCCGAGCCCGCTGCCGGTGCCGGCCCCCGCCGCCGCAGACCCCCGAGCCCGAGCCCGCGGCCGCCCCCCGCCCCAGCACGGCGTCCCCCGCCGAGGGACCGGCGGCGGGTCCCGGCGCCGCACCGGCCGCGGCTGCGGGGCGCGGGGACGCTGCCCGGCCGTGCCCGCCGCCCTCCCGCCCGCGCCCGCGCCCGCGCCCGCGCCCCCGCCCCCGCCGGCCCCGCCCGGGAGGAGGCAGCGGCGGGCCCCGGCGCTCACCTGCGGCGGCCAGGAGCCGCGGGAGCCGCGGGAGCCGGAGCCGGAGCCGCTCCATGGCGGGCGGCGCTGCCGGCTCTGCCCAGGCGGCGGCAGGAAGCCCCCGCCCGCCCCCGCTGCGGCGGGGCGGAGGCGCCGGGGAGCCGCAGCCCCCGGCCCGGTCCCGCCCCACCGGCCCCGGCCCCGGCCCCGCCCCGTCAGCCCCTGCCCCCGGGGCCGGCGGCGAGTGCGGGACCCCCGGGCGCGCTGCCCGGAGGAGCCTGGGGGCGGGCGGACCGGGGCTGGCCCGAAGGCGGCGCCGGGCCGCGGACGGGCTGAGCTGGGGCCGCGGGACCCCCGGGGGCACCGGCGGGGGCGGCCCCGCAGGCCGGGCTGGGGGCCGCGGGGACAGGGCCCCGGCTCCGCACCCCGCACCCTGCCGAGGGCGGCACCGCCGTGCCGGTGCCCGGGGAGAGCTCGGGCTCCGCTCCTCTGCGGGCAGACGCCGGCCGCCCACCCGCCTCTAAGCAACGGCTTTACCCCGGAGGAGCCCCCGTTAGGAACGGCCGGGGCTCCCGGGCGCGGGCTGCCCCCAGGGCCGCCTCCAGCCGGGCCCGGCTCCGCCTCGGGTGCGGCCCAGGGCAAAGGCTCCTCGAGGGCACCTCTGGCTGCTTCTGGCTGCGGCTCCTTCACCAAATCGCTCGGGGCCGCGCCAGCACGCAGAACCAGCGACCACGCCGGCGCGCCTGGGCCGCAAAGGGACAGTGCTGCAGCCGCCCTCGCTCCTGCCTCGGAGCAGGCACCTCGAAACCACCGCAGACACGGTGGCCAAAACGACCGGTTGCCCCCCGTTCCACCGCGCAGCCCGTTCAGAACATGTTTCGGAACGCGTTTGGGGCGACGGAGCGATTACGGAGCTTCCAAAGGCACGGGCCTCGCGCACAGCGAAAGCGAAACCTGGGCCCTGAAGGCAGAGTGTCACCCAGCTGGCCGAGGGTTCAGCACCGTGCGATTTTAAAAGTGAAAGGCAGCTCTAGAGGAAGCTCCCGAGAACACCCACGCCGCGCTCAGGCACCATGTGCCGCACCAACAGACCCGCGTCTATTTTCCATCATCCGCCACCCTGACTGCCAGAGGAGGATACGTTATCGAGCGACGCTTTCTTGGCTCACAGCCTAGCAGTGCCTCTTTGACATATGAAAGTGTTTCTTGGCTCAGAGGAAACGCTGTGTAGCGTCCAGAAATAACTTGTTTCTGTCTCGGGAGAGATTTAAAGCAAGCCTCCCGGGCTGAGGTTAGTTGGGCTTACAGAAACACTGATGCGATTTTGCTTTTCAGCAGCAGGAAAATCATTCCCCCCTTTATTTTCCATCAGGAAAGCAGAAGCCTTTCAAATGGAACTTGTTTTTACCAGCACCGATGAAATAAACAGTAAAGGCAGCAGAAGGGCGGTTTATTAAAAAGCACCGACACCACCAGCACCGAGGTCGGGGGAAGAGGGCTCACGCCAGCAGCAGAGGGCACAGCGCTTTGTGCTTTCGCACGCGTCGAGAGGACGAAGGGCAAAACGCTCTCGGCGAGACACGCCCAGAGCCCGGCAGACCCCCAAACACCTCCCGCTGCGCTTGGCCGATGGCGCTTTCATCCCGTGGGGCGACGGGCCCGGGCCGAGCAGAGCCTGCGCCGCCGGTCGAAGCCTGGGTTAGAGAAGGGCGTTTCCAGCCAAGTCAGTTACTCACCCCTGAACTGTCCTTCACCCACTGAACACCGACACAGCCACCGACACAGCGTGTGAAACAGAAGAGCCATCAACACAACAATGGTCTTATATATTTATTCCTTTTTTTTCTTGTTTTTAAAGGACAACACATTCAGACAGCTTTAAATACAACGTCCACGTACAACTTTCTGATGAAAGCAGCAACGGTACAGCATGTGCGCTTATATTCATACCCGCTGACACCAGCCCGGTCCTGGTGGTAGAGACATCTCCTGTTAAAAAAAATTTAGTATTTCATCATTCATCACGTATTTAATATTTCATCAACCGAGAGCTACCATTTTAAGGCACAGAAGAAGTGGGTCAGGCAGAGACAAGACAAGCTGAATACCAAAAGCAGGCAGGTAACGAGCCCACGGGTCTTTGGAATCGAGCCCACGGGTCTTTAGAATCGCTGGGATTCTCACCCTGGCTCAGAGCGCAGCAAAGGGGCGCAGCTCCCCCGCTGCCCCAGGAGGAGAGCAGGGGGGGAGGCCAGAAGCGCACACAGGAACAAACAGGAACAAACAGGAACGTGGAGGATCTGCTCCTGCACACTGGCCTGAGGCCACCGGCTCATTTCCCCTGCAGCCCCAGAGCACCCCGAGGGCCAGTCGCTCCAATAACCCTTTCCCGCCCGTTTCCTTTCCTGCTCCAGCCTCCGGCTGGTGGGGAGGAAACGGTCGCTACGGGCAGCTGGGAGCTGTGCTGTCACACACCTCTGGAGGTGCCTACCCCGCGGGCACTGCACGTGGCTGAGGAGCGCTGAAAAGATGGACTTTCATGACTAAAGTCCATTCGCCAGCGACTAAAAGACCTGTGGATAACCTTGAAGTGCCACGCAGGGCGAGAGGAAAGGTCGCCGAGCCCCACATCCTCCCTCCAACAGCAGATGCCTCAGGAAAACACGTATACTTTATCCTCCCCGCTCAGAGCAGGCAGCTACCGCCAGCTCCCTCCCAGACTCGCCAGACTCCAGTCGTCCAGTCGCCTCACGCCAGACGCTCCCCGCCGCAGGCGTCACACGTGGACGTGCACCCTGTGCGCGCGCCGTTACCCGAGACGCTCACAGGAGCACACTTCTACTCACCCGGCTTTGAAGAACTGTTTTTATTCATAAACATCCTTCTTATCTGCAATGTAATCTACAATCTCTTGTGGACACATTAACTTTTCTGCATCTCCATCAGGAATCTCAAATCCTGGAAGAAAGTGCACGTATTTAGCCCAAAACAACGGAAACAGGAGCAAGGCTAACGGAAGCAGCTACTGCTGGCTCAGATGCTGCAGCTCGGCAGGGCACAGCCAGGCAGGGGCTGCTGCTCAGCTGCGTCACCCGGAGCCAACATTTCGTTACTACGCCAAGTTTCAAGCCGTGCTCTGCCTTACACGACACTGCGTCTGGATAAGGGACGAGGCAGACGCAGCAGGGAGCAGGGCTGCCGAGCCAGCCGGCGAGTGCCCCTCACGCCTCCTTAAAGCCACCAACGCCTTCCCAGAGCTCCCACAGCCACCCGTGTGCGACAGGAGGGGGATGCTCTTGGTAACCCCAGGCAAGCCAGGCCCCAAAGCCCCTCAGGTTCAGAGTCTGCTCTTGAGCGTTCGTACAGCCAACAGCTCGTACAGAGCCGCAGCCAGGGCAGGGAGCACAAGGGCTTTCGGCCATGGAACTGGTCAGAAACACATTCCAGAAAATTTAGGTTCTTCTTTCTAGTCCGCATGGCCACACACTAATGCTCCACCCGTGGTGCTGGTAAGTGGATTAAATATGAAGCATCAGCAAACGCTCTGAAGTGAAACATCTGCCCAGGTTTTAGAGAATGACCAAGCCCCAGGGACATCTATGACCTGATGGGACAGATTAGGCATGTACGCCAGAATTTAAGAGCATCAAATGAAAGCATGAAGAAGACCAAAAGGCAACTTGGAATATAAAGTAATAAGGAAAAAACCCCACTTTTTTCTAGCGGCATCAAGTACGGAGAATGAAGAAAATTCTGGTGAGGAAAAACCTGGAATATCTGTGGTTGCACAAGCAGGAGCCAAGACCAGCTCCAGCTGCAGCCTCCACGCTAAATGCAACAGGCGCTGCCCTCGCCTGCACGCTGCTGTCCCCACTCTCCCCCCCAGCAGTACGACGGGTGGTGCCCAGGAGGGGCACGGGCAGAAAAGCAGTCAGTGCCCCCAGAGGGGCCGAGCTCGGCAGCAGACGGACGGACGGGCGCCTCCTCCCGACTCCCGCCGGTGCCACCAGCGGCCAGCGCACGTTCTCGCTGACTGAGAACCGCATGGTTTTCTTGGAATTACACCAGAGAAAGGTCAATGTTGGTATTCACAGAAAAGAACTACTCCTCGTTTGCTATAGCTGCGCTTAAGGATTAGCCAGGAAAAGGCAGCGGTGAGTCCGCGCACGCTCAGCTCTGACTTACCAAACTCGTCTTCCATAGCCATGATGATTTCCACTTGGTCCAGACTGTCCAAACCCAGGTCCTTCATGAAGTGCGATTCAGCTGTGAGCTAGGGGAAGGAAAATCGAGGATCACTTGGCCGCAGCCGTTTCGGTACGACAGGACCCGGAGCAGGAGCTCCGCCTGCGGAGAGCGGCTGCCGGGGGCGCCCGGAGCTGCCAGCGGCCCGGCCCGCCCGGCGGACGGACCCACGGCCCCCCGACCGCCCCCCGGCCCGGCCCGGCCCGGCCCCACTCGCCTTCTCCGGGTCGATCTTGTCGTACAGCTTGAGGACGTAGAGGACGCGGTCCTTGATGTCCGCCAAGGTCAGGGGCGGCAGCTCGGAGAAGCGGCGGCACGGCGGCCAGGCCGCCCGCGGCACCTGCAAGAGACGGGCAGCAGCGGGCAGCGCCGGGCCGCCCGCCGCCCCCCCCCCGCCCGCCCGCGCCGGGCCTTACCTGCGCCAGCGGCTGCGGCGGGGCCGCGCCCGGCGGGGCCCGCGGGCGGCGGGGGCAGAGGGTGCCGAGCGCGGCGGGCCGCGGGGCGGCCGGGGGCGGCCGGGGCAGGAGGCGGCGGACGCAGGCCGAGAGGACACGGGCCGCCATGGTGACCTCTTCCCAGCGGGCACCGCGCCGCTCCCGCCAGCCCGCGCGCGCGCGGCGGGGCGGCGGCGGCAGCGACCCCTGGCGGCCGGCGGCGGCGCCGAGCGGTGCCCGCGGAGCCCCGGGACAGAACCACCCCCCCCCCGCCCCCGGGGGCAGAACCGCTCCCCCAATCGGGGCAGAACCACCCCCCCGGGGCAGCAACTCCCCCCCAGCCGGGGCAGAACCGCCCCCTCCTCGGGCAGCAACTCCCCCCAACCGGAGCAGAACCACCCCTCCCCGGGGCAGAACCGCTCCCCCAACCGGGGCGGAACCACCCCTCCCCGGGGCGGGACCCCCTGCGCCCCCCCCGGAGCAGCGACACCCGCCCCCCCCGGGCAGATGCCCCCGGCACGGCACGGCACGGCGCGGCAGCAGGCACGGAGTCGTTCCCAAGCAAACGGGTTTAATGGCATCGCACACACCGGGGCACCCGGCAGCGCCCGCCCGGTGCCCCGCCCAAGCGCAGAGCCCGTTCCGGCGGCCCCGCCGGTGCAGTCCTCCGTCAGGCCGCTCCTGGCTGGGGCTGCCGGTACCGGTACAGGCAGACAGTCCCGTCCCGCTGCCCGGCCAGCAGGCAGGCACTGGTGGTGGCCCAGCGGGCCAGCGCCCAGCTCCCCTCCGGGCCCGGGGGCAGCAGGGCCGTGCACCGGCCCAGCAGCAGGTCCCACACCGCGATGGCTCCCGACGTCAGCACAGCTGCGGCAGAAGCGTCCTTCACGTCACCCTCCAGGTACCTAGGGCCGTAGACAGAAGGGTCACAGCGCTGCCGTTTGTGTGTGAAAACACTATCACAGCATTCTTAAATTCGTTTTTCACGTAGAAAATCAATAAGCAAGTTTAAGCCAACTGTAGGAAGCCAGGCTACGCTACATGTTGTATCTTCGGTGCACCCGAGAACGAAGGATGTCAAGACAATCCTTCCGCAACCTCAGTACCAGCTTGAAAATTGTTCAGTAAGCCGAGGTCTCCGTCGGCTGGTGTTTGTGCGCATAGGAAGCGTGCCGGTGGATGTAAGCGCATTGCAAGACGGAGTCCTAAAAAGCTTAGTCTTCAAAATGCAAGCCGTCGGAAGGAAAAGGTCATCTGACTGCAAACAGACACTGGACATCAGCGAACCCAGCAAAGCACTCCCTGCCCGCACAAAGGCTCGGAGCGCCTCATTTGCAGACATTCTCTCAGGGGGATTTTGCCCCGGGAGTTTGCCTGATGAGCCCAGTTACAGCATTTCCACAAGCACTTTATGGGGGGAGAAAGACAAAAGCGTAAGCACGCAGAAAATCAGTGCCCCTCTTTGTCAGCGGAGCCCCTTGCCGCGCGGTGACGCCGGGAGCTCAGAGGTCAGCGCACAGACTGGCGCAGGAAGCGGGCAGGAAACAGCCACCACCCTCGCCCCATTCCAGGCTACGCACAGGACAAACGGCAGCGACGGATGCAGCCTCCTTATCATCGGCGAGCTGGCAAATGGATCCTCGCCAGCAGCGCTACTCGGCTCGTTGAGGGATTCTCCCCCCAAAACCGCCTCGAAGGAGTCACAAAGCCAGCACGCGGAGCCCCTGCGGTACTTGCCTTCCAGTGTGCCCAGGTGGGAGGGAGGAGAACATCACTCCCGTGCTCCTGGCTGTTTTGGGGTTGAACGCTATCACGCGGAACGCGGGGTTTCCACAGGACTCGCTCTCTTTGGCGTGTGGATGACTTAAAACAACAAACAGAAGGCCCTGATACACAGAGGAAAAATACATCACTAAAAACAACAGCGAGAGGGGAAAAAACCCAGAGGATTTTCCAAAAACTAATTGCTACATTCTGTCTATAATCAAAGCCCCATGGACAGTGATGCATTAATTTTACTGAATAAAATAGAAATGGTTTACTTTCCTTATCAAATTAGATAAAAACCAAAGCAGCTGCTGCCTGATAAGGGCTGATGCAATACAGCAGTGACAGCGCAGTGACCCAACGGATTTATGCACTTCTCTTTCTGCCTGAAAAAGCTAAACTTGCTTTAGGATGAGGTGATGTTTAAAGTAAAATTTCCAGGCCTCGTTTTAATCCCTAGGACCTTATAAATTTAACAAGAGTTCCATGCAAAACAGCACAGCTGAAAACAGCGGCTCTCAGAACAGCCACAGGCCAGCACGAAATATGCGGGGATAGATATTCTGAGGAAGTCTCCAAAGAGTCTGCCTCAAGCCATCATTATTGGACAAGACATTCTTGTCCCAAAAGGTTAAAAGCTCACTGAAAACAATCAAATCCTTGATAAACTACAAAAATCCATCTGGAATCACAGCACAGGTGGAAGCGAGTGGGAAAGAATCATTACTATGAATCTTGGTTTTAAACAGCTGATACCCTCGGGGGTATACGGAAATAATAACCACTTCAGATAGGTTTTCCGACAACAGCAGTGTGCCATCACCACGCTGGCAGCTACCCACTTGTGAAGTGGAAGAGGCTCACCAAGCACCAGCACTGGGCAGCAGGACTTCTGCTTCCCACGTCCAAGATGCTGCTGCTTCGGAATACACTTGGATGCATCACTCATTGTATTAGTACACTGCAGAAAGCCAAGAGCTCGAGGTAGCCAGCGTGGCTTATTTCTCCTAGTTAACCTATTTTCCTTTGAAGTATCTTCACTGTACCTCAGTAGAGCCGATATTTCAATCCACTCTAGAAACCCTAATCCTTTAAGTCCCACCACAGTTAGTCAGTGCAGTCTACGCATAAACCGCGTGCCCTATGTCACATACGTACAGAGTCGGAATACGCTCGATGGCAGATGGAAGCTGGGTAGGAATAACCAACGTGCATCTTCTTCAGGAGCTGGCCTGTCTTCAAATTCCTGCAGTTGATGAAAATACAAATTTCGACTGCATTTCCATCCCCTAGCTGTTATTTTCTAACCATAGTTACACCGCTAGGCAAGACGGGCACATTTTTGGTTTCACATAAGCCAAGCTAAGACAAAAGGCCACAGGAAGAGATGTCATGAATATGACGCAAAAGCCAGTGGAATTATAGCAGCATAGTTCATTCACTCTCCATCCGACTGCGCAGAAGTTGAAGCGCCAGGCTGGAGGCCCTTTGACAATTATCATTCCACAGGCAAATCAGCTGCCAACCATCGCCCCTATACAACGTCTGCAGCTAGCTGTTACAGCCACCACGTACACCCGCAAGCCAAATCATTTAATTGCAAACACTGACCAAACAACAATGCTGTTCACCGCAGTGGTGCCAACCAAGGCGTCTCTTATTCCTTCTACTTCAGCAAAAGCTAAAACAGTTTCTTCAGGGGGCATCAAAGTCTGTCCGTCCTTGCTCCTGAGTAGCAGATTAGCAAGTGAGAAAAGGCAGTCAGAATAACAAGTACCTGTTCTGTACTCAGCCCATCTCCAGAAAGAAGAGGAACCCGACGCTTTTCTACGTCTGCGATGTTTCCTTACTTTTCTTCCACGTGCCACACTGAGACCACCCCACAACCAGCAGACTCACCTTCCTGTCTCTGAAAGCGATACTATTTCCACTTGCAGCTCTTGCACGGTCCTGCTGCTGCTGACCAGCCTTCTATCCTTTAGCCCAAGAACAGCTTTTATATTTCCAGTTTTTACTAGCAATTGCTCGAATGAGTCATTCTCAGAAGAATAAAGCAAGAGCCTAAATGAAGAGAAAAGTACACCTAATGACAGAAGGAAGCACAACTCCAACATGCCATAGCATATAAAAATAAGCCTATGTTTAAACAGTCTACCACCTCTAGGGGCAAATAAGCAAGTCTTTATAGCTGATTTTTAGAAATCCTTTCCATATTTTCCAACTGTTAAAGCAACTGAGAAAGTAACATATTAGTAAGAGAATTTCAACCACTACACACAAGAGGAGAGTTAAGCTGCAGCTATCCAGGGTGCAAAGCACTAGTAAGAAATAAATACACCACCTTATTTCTCCAATCTCCAAATCTCCCAATGCTATACACACGAGATTACAGGTGTCTGGCAGAGGAACGATCTGTATTACAGGAGTCTAGGACAGCAAAACAAGAATTCAGTGTCACCCACAATGTCCCTTTGACTTTATTCCCATTTTCTAGAGTGTTTCAAGTCAAATGATATGGAGCAGAACTAATTTTCAAATCCCTCTGAAGAAGCACACTTAGATTAACAGCTGAACTCTCTGCTGACTGTTTACCTAATTAAACAATCCCTGTTGATATAAGAGACAAAAAGCATCTCCAGGGAGCGTAAGGGGAAAGAGCACAAGCCAGGGGCTGTAGCGCAGCCACCAATCAGCACATCAAGTGTCAAATTCCAGCAGATAACACGCGACCGTACAAGCTACCGGCCTTCCCCACCAGCAGTGCAAATCATTCTCCTCTGTTGCCTGATGGAATGAAAAACTTATGCCACCAAAAGAACTTACCTTGCACCCAAGACTGCAAGCTCCTTGTGTCTTGGGAGCTAACACATTGGGACAAGAAAGTTGCCCTAAATTCTAGAAATAAGGATTGTCTTTGTACCTCTCCGAGCTGCCAAGTATAGACCTTTCCCCAGCAGTCGGGTGCCAGAGGTTTCCACAGGGAGACAGAACTCTCACAAGCAGTCACCACGCACGGCACTCTGCTGCCAGCTGCTTCCCACCACATGGTGCTCACATCCACAGCACAGGAACTTGAAGAATCCTGTCCAAAACAAAACAGCGCTGTTTTTTTCTGATAGACATGGTTATCTAACCTGGACGTTCAGCCTGAGAAAAATGCTTGACGTTCAGTGTGATGAGAATTTGAGGCTAAAACTTAACGCTTACGATGCTTGAGTGAAGTGCCAGCAAGGCACCAAGGAAAACAAGCCTGGTGGGTTTCACCCTCAGAGCAGCAAATATATTGGCTCACGTCACAAAAAGCACTTGTCATTTGAAACGACAGTGACCCGGTGAAGCCCAGAGCTGGGACAGGACTGGGGGTGCCACGGCACAGCCACGACAAAGCCCGAGTGCCACCTACCTGCAGTCATGCACTTCCTCCCCTCGTTGCACAAATGGGAGACAGGACTTGCAGTAGCACAGACCGAGTTTAAAACTGAACAAACAAGGGCCTTCTCTTCTCCCTTGTAAAGAAGTTTTCAGCTTCAGCCATGTTATTGTTGGCTGGTTACGCTAACCGCCCAGGCTTGCTTCCGGAGCAAAACTTTGCACTTTGGTTTGGAAAAGCTAGAGGTGACCCAGCCCCCGGCAAGCTCATCTGGAGTTCAATGGGCTTTCCCACAGATGTTGCTTCCTTGCCTGCCAACCGTTCTCTACCCCCTGCGAGACAGAGGACAGTGGAAGGACACCACTGCGGGAAGAAGCGGGAAGATGGCTCAGCTGTGCAAGCAGTCCTGGGCAAGATTTGCCTTGGTCACGGCATGTACAAGCAAGGCTCCGTTCCAGAAGGGTGTGAACAGCGACACATGTATTTGGCAGCGCTGTAGTCCCTCACAAAATTTGCTCCTTACTGGGTTACTTAGTGCCTGAAATGGTGACAGGAAGCCACAGGAGCCACAGGGCAGGCAACAGGGGTACAAGGGCTGAGATCATTTTAACCGGGGTTGAAGAAGAATGCAGCAGTTCTGTTTGTTAAGACATTTACATGTGTTCAGACATTCATTATTCAGAAACAAACACTGAAATCCTTTATCAGTCAAAAGGAGATACACAGCAATCTAACCTTTCAGCATGCTTTACCACAAGTGAAGACAGAACTGATCAAATTA
Source organism: Mycteria americana (assembly GCF_035582795.1). Taxonomy (NCBI): domain Eukaryota; kingdom Metazoa; phylum Chordata; class Aves; order Ciconiiformes; family Ciconiidae; genus Mycteria; species Mycteria americana. The sequence goes on along the minus strand of NC_134376.1, from coordinate 1,073,426 downwards.
GACAGCGATCTGTTTTGTTCAACTAGCCATTCTGCATTTTTATTGCATTTTTGTTAAACTTGGTATTAAAGAGCTGCTACTGACTCAGTAAACAATTAACCGATGTTATCGCACCTTCAGCTTTGATACAAGCTGCAAGCTCTCTTCTCTCAGGTCATCAAGCAGTACCGGAGTCAACTGTTCTGCTACATCTTTTTTCTGCACAAACAAGTAAAGAATGAGGATAATTCAACTTTGAAATTACATTCAGCACCTGCAAGAATGATGCAGAAACGTGAATTCACTCTGCATGCAGTTATTGGAGAGCTATGGTAGGAGCACCTCTTTTTGTACTTGCATGTTGTTGTGGTTTAACCCCATCTTTGAAAAACAAAGAGATCCCAGACAGGTTATTTCCTCCTTTCACCCGAAAATTGTCTTTTACCAGCACTTTGCATCTCTCAGCCTTCAGAGGCAAGTCATTCTCTCAGCACCCATCCCGCATGCGAGTCATTTAATCTCCTTTACCAAATCCTAGCTGAAAATTTTCCTTAAGGTAGACCAACACCATGTGGGTACCAGAAACTTTTTGTTCACATACACATTTCAAACGTGCATCCTGCAATACGCATTGAAACCCACATCTCCACTTTCATCAAGCAGGATTTTAAAGAATTTGCTCTTGAGGTCAAAAGACCTTAGGCAACAGATGAAAACCAAACATTTACTACGGCAGCTAAAAGACAGCATGGAGGGCTAGCATGCAAAGAGGTCTTTCCCCTGAAGCCAGGTGAGGCGCTGGAAAAGGGGATTTGCCCACAAAACCACTGGCTTAGTAGCCTTGGCAAAGAGGCCAGCTTGTTACCTGTTCAGGAGAAGCTCTGCAGGATCTCTGCTGTTTGCTTTCTGACTGCTGATGCTTCTCCAAGGCCACAGCCTCATCGGATTTATTATCGGGACCTCTTTCAGCTTCTGAAGGAAACGTCGTACCTTGTTCCTCCTCTTTTCTAGCAGATCCTGCACCACAGCTGTCCAAGTGCAGTGGAATGGCAGAGTCTTTGCATTCCCCATCATCCACGAGCTGGGCAGCTGCTCCTTTGGAGGAACGCAGGCTCACTTGTGAGGGAGGTACAGAAGGTGTATTGGGGAAGACCTTGCTGCGTACTGATGGTAAAACAGCTGGGGTTGCACCCACGACAGGGAAAATGCATGAGGAAATCTGAGACTCGGGCTGAGTGGGAGCACCACCTAAGACAGTCCCCACGGGAGTAAACAGCAATTCATGGGTGGACAGTTCCTCCTTGGAAGGTGGGCTTTCTAAGCGAGATAACTTGGGCAATCCATTTTTGCAAGGCGAAATCAAATTGCTTTTGAGACTTTTTTCTTCTGGATTCATTTGTGCATCTTGCGTGTCCTCTGAAGCCACACCATCTCCAAACACACTAGGAACAAAAACCTCCAAGTCATTCACAGGGGAAGATTCTAATTTCTCAAGTTTTAGTCGTCCAAATTCCTCATCTGGCAAGTGAAACTCTCTGATACCCAGTCTGGAGGCCAGCCACTGGAGACTGCGGAAGGAGGAGAGAGAGCTGCAAGCATCGGAGCCCGTAGCAGGGAGGCCAAGAGAAGCAAGACCCTCTAAACCCGCTGGATAGCTACGTCCTCTTTTGCTCTCATCTAGACAAAGCAAAACACAAGAATACAAGAGACATCATCACATCATAAAACAACCAGCAGCTAGCCTTTTCAGAATTGCTCATCCAGAGTGTCACCCTAATCTATTAAAAACAAAACAAAACAAAAAAGCCATATCCATCTTAACGCGTGGAAGTGGCACTTTTCTGGAAAGACGTTACACTCCGCAATTGCTCTGCACCAAGCCTTCAGCTAAAATATCATTGCCAAAGACTGCCAGACCTGACCGAGTGCTTGCTCAGTTTGGTTTGTTTGGTTTTCTCTTTTCACAATATTCACAGACCCTCAGACTGTATTGCTACTCTTTGTGTTTCACACTTGTCAGCGCTAAAAAAAAAAAAATCTCATTAATATGCAGACTTAGTTGGAAAAACAGATTTACATCCATTTGCTGGAAAATCAGGTCCAGCGTGCACAACATTCGCTCCAACAGCAAAGGCAGCTTAAGAAGTTCTCAGCCCTGCTCCTCATCCATGCACTGCTGCTCACTCCCCATCACTGTGCTGAAGCAGAAGTTTCTGGAATTGTTCAAGGAACATGGGCACCACAATGATCTAAATTTTTTAGAAATTGCTCTTATTTAAAAAAAAAAAAAATAGTCAACCCATATCAGATTTTCTTGAATAAAAAAATACGGCAGGGTGTGAACAGCAGTGCACGCACTCACTGGGACGTTTCCCTGCCTTGCTCTCGCGCTGTAGTTCCAGGGACTGCTATATTTGATGAAGTACCTTGTGAGACTTGACTGGCTCTCTGTCTTGCAGAGGAACGCAGGGAGCGGCGCAGAGGGCCGTTAATCGCTAGGAGCTGCTCAGCCCTGCAGGCTCCTTGCACATGCTGATTCTTCACAGGCTCCACTGGATGTTTATCAGCCTGACACACAGTTAAGTTGGCTTCCAGATCTCCTGTATGGCTGGCAAAAGTTTCATTCCCCGGGTTCAGAGCATCGCTGTTGTGAAGTGGATTTTGAACCTGTTCCAACAGAGTCTTACGGCATTTGCCAAGCACTTGGCTTCCTCCAGGAGGAGGATCAGCACTCCTTGGCCGTATAGCACCAGTCACTTCTGCCTCTCCAGACCCGAGAGCTGCAGCAGCAGACAACCTTCTCTCACCTGGAGACGATTTTTCAAGATCAGCCTCACAGTTTTCCTTTTCATTCTGACACTCATTCGACAGCAGACTACTGCTTTCCCTCGTTGTTATGAGATCCAAACTCTCTATAAGTTCCTGTGACACTTGATGCACAGGGGGTTTGCAGGTAGACTTTCTTCTTCCCTTTTGTTTCCTCTGTGACAGTCTCTGATCTCGCTTTGCGCTAGTGATACTGTTTTGAGAAATGGATCCAAGTGAAGTGCTGCTACCACTGGACACAGGAAGAGATTTCTGAGGACTGCTTGAATTTGCTGGATCATTTTCTGCACCAAGAAAAGGGAACGGCACGACCCCTGACTCCAAGTCACTTTCAACTCTTTCTTGGGAGGGCCGATCTGAATTTGCATCTTTCTGCTTGCACTTACTTCGCTGACCTTTCTTGCTTCTGCCCAGCTGGCTAAGAATTACAGCGTCGAGGTCCACTTTCCTCTGGCAATTAGACATGCGTCGAGTTGTCCTGACGTAGTATTCAACTGGGAAGAGAAGCCCTTCAACCACCGTGCAAGAGTTCAGTGTGCTTTCAGGAGCTGTCACCTTTTCTGGATCAGAAAGCCTTGACTGAATTTCAAGCTGTTGATCCTCCGACAGTTCTTCAACATTGCCCAGAGCAAGATCTGTAGGAAAAGGATTTAAGCTATTAGTGTCACTTTGATTTCCTTCATGGCTTTTGCTCTCATTAGTTATAGTATTATTTCCGTCAGCAGGCAATACTTTGTTTTCTGACATTAAATCCAAGAGCCTATGTAATTCTCCCCGATCTTCACACATACTCTCACCGTCCGTTTGTTTTGTTACACTGGAGGATTCTTTTCCTCCATCGCCACTGGTGTCAAGTAAAACAGAGTCACCGTTCTCTGAACACGGCCGTGCAGGCTCACGGTTATCAGATGTGGCCACAGCACTTGGGGACTCAGGCTGCCAGACATCGCTGCTGTCCCTCAGCGCACACGGGAACAGCTCAGGCACTCCTGGAAGGACGCTGTCTTCAAGCGTGTCTTGTACAACTCCTAACGCTGCATCGGGAGGAGTGAAACTGTTTCCTTCTCTCTGCACAAGCGCTGGTCTGGATGCTCTTTGAGCGTTTCCCTCAGTGTTCGAGAGACTGCTTCGCCTGAAGACTGGCGACCGAAGTTCCTCTGTACTGGCAATTTGATTTTTCACCGTTTCATCAGCGTTGATTAGATGCACATCACGCACTGATTCCCTTTCCTCCGAGACCAGAGCCTTCGTCCGTCTCCTCAGCTTCATCAAGCTTCTGGAGGATTGGGTTTTTTTCTCCGCAGGGGCAGGCCTAACGATTCCACAGCCCAGGCTCTCCTGGCCAGGCTGTACGCTTTCTGCCTGCGAGCTCTCCTGCAGGCTAACCGCATTATTGGAGAATTCGGGAACGTGTTTAAATGTGACAGAAGTTTTCTTCTCTGTGTCAAGATCAGAGCAGGTTTTAGTCTGTAACTGAGAGGTTTCACGTTTGTCAGCGCTAGGAGATACGTCATCTCTAGAACCTGTGGGAAAAAATATCATATGTGTAAAGTACTCCCAGCAAAGTCCCGTCCCAGAAAGACATCACGCAGTAAAACTAGACGACTTCGTTAGGAGCGAAAGAGTGGGATCTTACAGGCGGGATCAGAGAGCACCGCAGACCTGGGGAGGAGGAAGGGAGAGGAGACGTTATTGCAGGTCACGATTCAGCAGCACCGGACAGGCCGGGTGCGGGTGTGGGGACAGCGGATGGGGCAGCGGCTGCAGAGGGGGGACAGCAGAGCTGGGGTCCGTCCCCAGCTCGGCAGGACGGGCCGCGGGGGCACCGAGGGGCCGCGGGGGCTGGGCCGGGACCCCCGGCCCGGCCCGCCCGCACCCGCCGCCTGGGCGAGGACAAGGGGGGGTGGGGGTGGGGGGGGCAGCCGGCGGGGCCCTCCGGGCGCTCCCGCCGCCCCGCCCCGAAGCGGGGGCCGCCCGCCGGCTCCTACCTGCGGGGCTCCGCTCCCGCCGGCCTCCTTCCGCCGCCGTGCCCCGGCCGTGGCTCCGGGCTCGCTCGGCTCGCCGCGCCCGCTGCGGACACAACACCGGCGCGGGGCTGGGACCGGCCTCCCGGCACCTCCTCCCGCGCCCGGCCGGGCCGAGCCGCCCCGCCGCCGGCCCCGGCCCTGCCCGCTCACCCGCAGCCGGCTGACGGTCTCGCTGTACTCCCTCCTCAGCAGCGCCAGCTTCTCCCTCAGCTGCAAGACACAACGCACCGGGCTGGGGCTGGCACCGCCGCCGCCGCGCCCGCCGCCCCGGGCCCCGCTCGGCCCCGCACCTTCTCCTTCTCGGCGCCGCTGAGAGCCCCGCTTCCCGCCGGCTCCTCCGTACCCGCCGGCTCCTCCATGCCCGCCGGTCCCTCCATGGCCGCCTCCCGCCGGAAGCGCGCGGCACGCGGGCGGCGCGTGCCCATGGCAACCGGGCCGCCATAGGCCGCGCCCGCGGCGGAAGCGCTGGCTGGCGGGGGGAAGTGACGTACCGGAAGCCGGGAGGGGCTGTGCGGAAGCGGCGCCGCCATGGAGCTGAGCGAGATGCTCTACAACAAGTCCGAGTACATCGAGACGGTGCGGGGGGCCGGGGCCGGGGCCGGGGCCGGCTGAGGGGGCCGGCTGAGGGGGCCGAGTCGGGCTCGCTGAGGCGCTGGGGTGTCGCGGCGGCGGCGGGGCCTGGGAGGCGGTGACGGGCTCGGAGCGGCCGCAGTGACCCGCCCCTTCTCCCCGCAGGCGTCCGGCAATAAGGTGAGCCGACAGTCCGTGCTGTGCGGCAGCCAGAACATCGTTCTCAACGGCAAGGTAGGCGGCGGGGAGGGGGGCTGCGGTATCCCCCCGCCCCGGTACCTCGGCCGAGCCGCGGGGTCCCCGTCACCAGCGCAGCAGCACCCGCGCTGCTCTGTTATCCGCTGACAGCCCCCGTCGGCCCCGTGGTACCAGAGCTCTGCTCCCTGAGAACGCGGACAGAGCTTCCTCTGCCTGTGAGCGGGTCGTGGTGCTTTTATCCGTGCAACAACGTATTTCTGTCGGTGCTTAAGCCTCGCTCCATGTATTGGCTTGCTTCGTGCAGCTCACTGGCACGATGGGAGCACAACTGGTGGCTCCAGGCTCCTGTGTCACTTGCTTTGTTCTTGCTTTTCTTTTGACTAAAAGAATCCTCTCTAAGGTAACGTAATCCCACTGGAGTGGCCTGGCCTCTGCATGACTGTATAATAACTGGTGACACAGGTAGAAATTGAAGCTCATTTATCTTTCTTTTCTTCTCCAGACAATAGTTATGAACGACTGCATCATCCGCGGTGACCTGGCAAACGTACGGGTTGGACGACACTGCGTGGTGAAAAGCCGCAGCGTCATTAGACCGCCCTTCAAGAAGTTTAGTAAAGGGTAAGAGGTCCCCTTCCTTTAGGGAAAGCGAAGATAAAATCTATATGCTTAAGAAAATATATCAGCTTGGCTGAGATCTATATTCAGAGGGCAGTGTTCCTTTTGCAGCAATTTGCAGAAATATGTCCCTCTAAACCTGCCATTTCCTCAAATTTTCAGCTTTGCCTTGAGGGTTGGCGTTCCCTTCAGACCACAGTATGGAAAGGCTGGGATATATTAAAGTAGCTGAGCAAAGAACATGTTTCACTTGTTCTTTGTTTATTCACAACATCTGTCGCTCATTTGGTCATCCTTTAGAAAGAGATGAGAAAAGACCAGTTGCTGTTCGATATTCCTTAGCATCAGACCTACCTCTGGTAACCCGGCTGGGGATGGGAGACTTCACAGTGTGATTTTGGGTCTAACGGTGTCGCGGATCGGTCCGTCTGTTGTACACCTGAACAAATAACTCTCCTGTCACAGGGTGGCTTTTTTCCCTCTCCACATTGGCGATCATGTCTTCATAGAAGAGGACTGTGTTGTCAACGCAGCCCAGATTGGCTCCTATGTCCACATAGGCAAGAACTGTGTCATTGTGAGTGCCGTTTCTCTGTCTTTCCTTTAAATATTCGAGTCCTGTTGAGGCTTTGTAACAACAGCGGAAAGGCATCCGCGCCAGCTGGCTGGAGCAAGCACGCTTACTCTGTGCTGTTCCTTCCTTCTCCACAGAAAGTGGTGCTTCGGGTTCCGCTATTCTGAGGATAGCGGGTTCAGCTGACCGCTGTTTGGAGAATCTGTCCCGACAATATTGTGGCTCGTGGGACTGTCCAGGAGAGACAGCACTTCCACCAAGTACAAGTGGAATTCTGTTTTTACGCATATAATGCAAAATAGTCAAGGTTGCTGTCTGCTGAGTTAGAGGAGGCCTTGCTACGTTACTGCGTGACTCGGGTTCTGGGTTCCAGTTTGCACATTGACATGTGCTCATGTGCAGCTGCCCGTATGTGTGTTGGTTGAGAGCAAACAGACTTTTTTGCCTCAGAAAAGGAAAAAGTGAATTCTGTTGGGAAGAGCATTCAGTCAGGGTAAAGATTTATTCCCGTGATCCCCTATGCAGAATGTGTTTTGAGCAGTTAAATTTATTGAAGTTTAGGTAACTTATCAGGTTACCTAAATAATAAGCAAAAGCATATAGTATTTTAAGTATAAACTTTACCTAATCTCTGTTTTAGGGTCGTAGATGCGTTTTGAAAGACTGCTGCAAAATCTTAGACAACACAGTACTCCCTCCTGAAACAGTAGTCCCACCTTTCACAGTCTTCTCGGGCTGCCCAGGTATGCTCCCTCTAACTTTACTTGCACAGAAGCGTGGATAACGTGGATATTCTTATTTTAAAATGAGATTGCTATGACCAAGTTGCCTATTAGTATTTAGTGCCTAGAAATAAAGGTATAGGGCACTTGGTGAACTGAAAAACAACAATTTTAACTTGTGAAACTGGCTGCTTTAGCATGTGTTAGGTAGCTGTGGCCATCCTCTACAGTAAGCAGCACAGCTTTTCAGGCGTCTAGAACCCAGCAGGCATTAGGCTCTGGCAGAGTGAGCACTCCTCCTTCTGCGGTTTCTGGTTTTGCGGGTATTTCAGTGGTTCAAACTGTAGGAAGTCCGCTTGCTCATTATTCAGGTGTTAATAGGGAGGTAGGTACATTAAACTGAGGTGTATGAACGTTTAGTTCCTGCCCGTTGACCTGGCTGTGCCGGGGATCTCCTTGTACAAATCGCACAGTGCACCGTTTCTGCTCTGATAGTGTTTTTTGGGGAACAGCAGAAGCTGTTACAGGACCCAGCTGCAGCAGTCTGTCTGACGTCTGCCCCAGGGCGTACGATGGGAACGATCCTACTGTATTGCCAGACATGAGAGAAGAGCCCTTTGCTGTTCTATTAGTATTTACTCACAATTCAATCCAAGTCACTGCTTTGAATGTTGAATATAAGCTTATTTCTTCTTTCTCCTGCCAGAACGCTGATGGTCATATGCTTGTTCTTCTTCCAGGACTGTTCTCTGGGGAACTCCCGGAATGTACCCAGGAACTCATGACTGACGTTACAAAGAGCTATTACCAGAAGTTCTTGCCACTCACTCAGGTCTAGTAGCCTATTTCCCACATTTCAGAGCAGCAGAGGCACGCAGGAGTATTCTGGGGGCAGGGAGAGGGATGTTGTTCAGTGAGACCAGGGCACGGCACAGCCCTCCGCTGTTCCTGAGCACTTCTGTGAGTGTTCCTCAACACTAATGGTCTGGCCAAGCAGTCCCTCGTGAAAGCTGCTGTGTCATGTTGTTTAAACTTTGTATGCTCATTTGAGTGTAATTCATTCCATGTTGTCTGAGTTGTGCCATTAAATGTTCTGGAGCTAGGAAAGCTGATGGAATTCCCTTTAGGGCACATCTCCTCGTTGCAGCTGGGGAACAAGGCAGAGCTGACAGCGCATACTCTGCAGCCTAAGCCTGTCTTTCATGTCAGCTCTGTTCCTAACCCAAAGCAAGTGGGTTTACGTTCGCTAGAAGCGATCTGCATCCTGGAACAGAAGTGCTGTGTGGCTGATGTGCATGTTATGGGCAGTTACTTACCAGGGTTCATTAGACCCAGTGCTTTCCTTTGGAAAAATACTTGCTGCTCTATAGGCCTGCGTGTTGAGGTGGATAGCCTCTCCCTTTTCTCCCTGTGGACTGAGATTCTCTCCTATAGGGACAGGATATCCTTTGTCATCCTGGGATTGGCTTTAGGACTTTTGGCTGACATCGAAACCTGTCTTTCTATGCCTTGCCTGACAGGACACTTCTTAGCTTTTAGCTCTTGAAGTAGACATCAGTCCTGTGCTCTCCCCCGTCACGCAGGGCTAGCATTCTTGTGGCCAATGTGTGTTCTACTTCCTGAGCATCGCAGACCTTAAAGAGCCAAAGGGCTTTGGAAAGAGGATTGCCATGTCACTCACAGAATCCAGTGCAGCAGAAAGTGGGTAATTAAAAGCAGAAACCGGAGGCGGGTGAGAGAATGCTGCAATTGTCCCCATTTATTATCCAGTATGTATATTTGCAGAAAGCTCTTTGGTGCTTTTCTGCGTTATAAGACTTAAGAAGGAGATTCAGACTTCTTGGAAAGAGTGAACATTCATTTTGGACGTGTAATAGAGCAGGAATAATTCTTGCTGGAAGCAGCTCTGTGAAAGTTTGAGACAGCTGATGCTTGTGTGTACCTGACTCAGTACCAGACAACTGGCTAAAAAGGAATCTGCTCTGGTTGTGTTATACTAAAGCTTAGCATCGTCCTTCTCTAGCTTTTAAAACTGGGGCTCCTGCATGTTGTAGTGTAGCAGCTGGGGGCCAGGACGCATATTAGTTACGTAGTAGGTGTACGGCTGTGATAGCAGCAGCCCTGGAGCCTTCAGCTGTTCTGTATAATGCGAAGTACTGATACACCTTAATTATCAAACAGCTGTACAAGTGCTAAAGTGTGTAGTAACTACTGTTAATCAAATGTAAAACCACTGACTGGTTTGTTTGTATTTTTACTGTACATAAATTAAAGCCTCTTCAGTTCAGGTGACTCAAGGTTGTGACTCTTCAAATCAAACTTGAGACTAGAGTGAGGTTTCTGCTGTGCCTGGGCACGTAAGCCTCTTGTTCTGTGACTATTACAGTGTCAGTGCATTAAAAAAGTGAAGTACAGTGTGAAACAGCTTCTTCTTTCTGCCTCTGTGCTGATGACTTTCACCCGCAAATAATTCCAGCATCGTTGTTTTATAATGGCTCTGACACAGAGTGTCTTTGCTCTGTTCTTCATGCTGAAACAAGAATCCTAAAGCCACCAGGGTGACTGTAAAATCCTCTCTTCAGCGCTGAAACATTAGGCGCACCTATTTGGTACAGCAGTAGCTCCGGTATCGTTGCTTCAAGCACTTGGAAATGGCCCGCTTCTTGGGTCTAGCCACCCCAGATGGCACCACTCCTCTTGCGCCTGCGTGAAAAAGCAGGAGCTGGAGCCAGCTTCCCATGGCAGGGAGCACAGCTGGGACAAGAGGGCGAGATCCCGTGTTGAAGCTGCAACAGCCGGGCCGGTACTGCCGAGCTCTCCGATGCAGTGGATCGGTTTGGTCGTGTCTGTCTGGTTTCAACAGAGGTGAAGTGCTTCACTAGAAGCCCAGATTCAGCAGGACCGTTGTACCACCTAGTCCCATGCTGGCTAGAAATACCTGTTCCAGGGCAGCTGCGTTCCTCGAGTCCTCCTGAAGTGGGAGTGGAGACACGCGCAGAAGGAAGCTGTGTTCTTCCTGCGATCTCGTGTGGGTTCAGGAGGATGTCCACATGAAAGGCCCAGGCTCGCTGCTTTTTCTACCTACGTGAAAAAGCATTAAGTGTTCCTTGCGTTTGTACTACAGGCAGCTTCCTAATTCAGTTCAGTTTCCAAAAACGTTTAGTTCCTGCTGGCCAGCATCTGACTAGCCCTTGCAGAAGCCATTTGCAGTGAGGGGCTGTAGGAGGCCTCCCCCATCACAAGACTTGACAGGTTTGGGGATTCTTGCAAGATTTCCCGCAAGTCAGGCGTTTAGGGATTTACGCTGCCACTTGCAAGCACTACTTTGCCCTGTTAAGTTGCCATCAGCCATCTCTTGAAGCGCGGGATGCCACACTGTGTTTGGTCAGGAGGGGGCTGTGTGTGCTGTGTTGCCATGGTGTCACTTCAAAGTTTCAACACCACACGGTGCGTTTCACCGGGATCGCTTGATTAACGGCCACGGGTGGGCAGCGTGAAGCTAGGCTGCTGGCGTGGGAGGGGGGTGGGAAGAGGTGGCAGTTTGAGAGTGGGAGTGGGATGGCAGCTGGAAAAGTGTCGCATTTCCACGACCGCTTGAGCAGCGCAGCCGTAGCGCACGAGGGATACGTCGCTGCACAGTTACTTTAGGCGTTTCTTGGCCTGCTCTTCCTTCTAGCAGGCTGGGCTGACCCTTCCGCCTTAATTAAAACCTCTTTTATTGTCTCTGTTAAGGTGGCCTCTGCCAGGGTCTAAAACCGAGTTGCCACTGAAGATCTCAAACACTCAGCACTGTTAACATCCCTTAGATTTGGCCACTTTGTCCTCCTGTCCTCTGAAGCGTCCCTCTGACCTGGGCTCACCTCCACGCCTCTGCCGGCTCTGGAAGGACGGAGTGTCGGTGGGTTGCAGCGTGCTGCTGCGGCCCCGGGGAGTTACAGCTTTCTGATGGCAACGCTCAGTCTAGCGCAGTGCAATAAAACGTGACTTCCGAGAGAGGGCTTTGCTGCAGAGCCAAAGAGGAGCTGTAGGTGCATGGGGAAGCATGCCCCTCAGGGAGGGAAATTCCTTCTTTCAGGAATCTTGTACAAACAGTGATCGCTTCAAACACCGAGTCGCTGCGTTGCGTCATTGATCCTATATGCTTTACTCCAGTTTGCTCTGACCAAGGCTGGCGGGCTGTGCTGGTCGCTCGTACTGCAGGGCATTCGGCATCCTCGGGGGCTGCAGACCCCCCCCCCCCCCCCCCCCCCTCTCTCTCTCTCTCCCCGTGTCCGCTGCCGGCTGCGAGCGGCGCTGGGCCAGATGCCGATGGCTCTTCAGAGCTGCGGCCGCTCCCTGTAAGGAACGGCAAAGAGCTGCCACCCGCGAGGGGCTGTGCAGGAAGGTGACGACGTCACCGGCTGAGTGGAGCCCGTGTCCGCTTTGCGTGGAGCAGAATTTCCCGAGATGATCCTGCTCTGCCGGGGGAATAACAGCTTCACTGCCGGCTGCGGTGATCCGCAGGGCTTGCGGCTGGGTCCCACGCGCCGGAGTCTCCAAGCCACCCTGGAGCGACCGGTGGCTTGTGTCCCTAGCTAAAGGCTAGCCGGGTGTCGTCTGCAGCACCCTCAGGTCCAGCACATTGCAAAAGCCCGGACTGTGCTGGCCAAGGCCATCTACTCTTTGTTAGCCAGGGCTGAAGGAAGCGGCTGTCGGTGATGGGGAAGGGAAGCCACGCGCGGTCAAGTCACCGTCCTCATCCCGGTTCCGGTAGGGAGGGACCGCGCGTGCCAGGAGGGAGAAGGCAGGCCCGCTGCCGCGGCGGGTTTTTGCGCTGGTCTTGGTTATTTGTCGCTGGCGTCTTGTTCTGCGCCAGCGGGCAGCGAGGTCGGGTGAAGGGACAGGAACGCGCGGTGAAGCCGCTTCTCTCGGCCGGTGCGTGAGGCCGCAGGAGCCACTCTGCGTGGCGGGAGCGGGCCCTTGCTGGCGTCGGTGGGGCGAGGGGGAAGAGTCGGGCACGGCCACGCTCGACTGCCAAAACGCCACCCTGGGTGGCCGAGGGGCGCCGGGGCGGGTGGGATTCGGCAGCGTCACGGCAGCCGTGGGGAGACGAGCCGTCTCCTTGCCGCTTCTTTGACGGGAGCCCCACGAGTTTCCCTTCGCAGAACGCGCCCTGCCCCGCGCCGGGGAGTCCCGACCGCCGTCCCGGGAGCGGCCTCCCGCGGGCCCCCCGCCGTGGGCGCGGGTAAACAGGCGCGACCGGAGCGGCGGCGGGGCCGCATCGCGCCCCGCCGGGCCGGACGGGGCACGCGGGACCGGTCGTTGCCGCGGGGACGGGCACCCCACGCGTGTCCCGCCTTCGCGGAGGGAGCACCGGGCCGCGCGTGGCCGCAACCAACGGCCGCCGGAGCACGCGCCGTGCGCTTCCCCTCCCGCCCCGCCCCGTCTCGCGTGGGGGCGTGGCGCGGCGCGTCCGGCCCCGCCCCGCCCGCCGCGGCGCCTGTCTCTTTAAGCGCGGCGGGCGGGGCGCTCCCATGGTGCCCCGCGGCGGGCGGCGTGGATTTTAAATCCGCTCGGCCAATGGGGAGCGGCCGCGGGCGCGTAACGCTCCGGGGCCGCGTTTGAATCGGGCAGCGCCTGCCGCTGCCTGCGCCTGCCTGCGCCGGCCTCCCCCGGCCCGACCCTGCCGGCCCCTGCTTCAGCCTCTGCCTCACCCTCTGCCTCCCCCGGCCTGACCCTGCCGGCCCCGGCCTCTGCCTCAGCCTCTGCCTCACCCGGCCCCGGCCCCGCGCAGCTCCCGCTCCCCCAGCACCCCGGCCCGGCCCAGCATGAGCGCGGCGGGCGGCAAGGCGGCGCGGCCGGCGGCCCTGGCGGAGCCGGCCCGGACGGGCGGCGCGGCGGCGGGCGGGAAGGAGGTACCGAAGGTGCTGGTGGACCCGCGGACCCGGCGTAGCTTCGTGCGCGGGCGGTTCCTGGGGAAGGGCGGCTTCGCGCGGTGCTACGAGCTGGCGGAGACGGAGAGCCGCGAGGTGTTCGCGGGCAAGGTGGTGCCCAAGTCGCTGCTGGTGAAGCCGCACCAGAAGGAGAAGATGTCCATGGAGATCGCCATCCACCGCAGCCTGGCCCACCGCCACGTCGTCGGCTTCCAGGGCTTCTTCGAGGACGCCGACTTCGTCTACGTCGTGCTGGAGCTCTGCCGCCGCAGGGTGAGGGGCCGGGGGGGCGGCGGGGCCGGGGGGGGGTGGGGGAGGGGGCGGCGGGACCCGGCGGTTGGGGGGGGGGGGGGGGGGGGTGTCGGTGTCACCCGGTGCTGACCGTCCCCTGCAGTCGCTGCTGGAGCTGCACAAGCGGCGGAAGGCGCTGAGCGAGCCCGAGGTGCGGTACTACCTGCGCCAGACCATCCTGGGCTGCCAGTACCTGCACAGCCACCGCGTCATTCACCGGGACCTCAAGCTGGGCAACCTCTTCCTCAGCGACGACATGGAGGTGAAGATCGGTAGGTGCCCGCGACGTGATGCCCTGCCAGCCCCCCGTGGCTGCCCCACGGCAGGGACCCCAGCCCTGGGGACCAGCCATCCAGGGCATCTCCGGTCATACTCCATCTCTCCCAGGCGACTTTGGCCTGGCCACCAAAGTGGAGTACGATGGCGAGCGCAAGAAGACCCTGTGTGGGACCCCCAACTACATCGCCCCGGAGGTGCTGGGCAAGAAGGGGCACAGCTTTGAAGTGGACATCTGGTCCATCGGCTGCATCATGTGAGTCAAAATGCCTCCGTGCAGCCATGCCGCGGGCTGGACGTGGGACTGGGTGGTCCCTGTGGTCCGGGTCTCCTTGGGCCCTCTGGGTTTTGGTGTGAGCCAAAGCTTTAGGCGTGCTGTCTCCAGAGCTGAGCCCCGCTGCTAGCCAGCACGCAACCTCCCCTGTGCTCCGCACACGCTGGGGCGTGTGTGTCTGCGGGCTGATCTGCTACGCAGCACGGCTGTCTCGAGGCATTTCCCAAAAGCCCACGCTTCCCAACTGGAGCTTTCCCCAGAGGGTTCTAGATCCCAGCTTCCCTTTTCAGGGGGCAGGAACCGGGCACAGTACCCGTAGCTGTCTGTGCTACTGCATGTCCAATGCCAAGCGCGTTCCCTCTGCCAGGAAAGTCCCAGGGCGTGCTTAGGATGGCATCGCTTCTGCACGCAAGTCTCAGAGTCTCCTTTGCAAAACTGACACCCTTTTGTCTGTAAACCCGCAGGTACACTCTGCTGGTGGGGAAACCGCCTTTCGAAACTTCTTGTCTAAAAGAAACGTACATCCGAATCAAGAAGAACGAGTATACTATTCCCAAGGTATGGTGCTTCCCGCGGGTGGATCCGTTTGCCTCGTAGCAGTTCTTGGTCAGCCTTCTGCTGCACCATTCTGTTTCTGGCACTTAACGGGCTCTCACAGAATGGTGAAACCGCTCTTTTTGCGCACTGCTAGGAAGGGGGTGTTCAGTCGGTGATGTAGCAAACCTGCAGGGCAATCTTCCTCTTGGGGAGCCAGCAGCTCCCCGCCCCCATAACCCAGCAAAAACCCGAGCTGGGCAGTTGGCACGTGGGGTTAAATGGACATGCTCAAGTCCGTGAGGTCTGGGCCAGGTCCCCAGCTCATCCTGCTGCTGTTGATTCGGTTTTGCTAAAGTCAGTCGACTTTAGGCTTTGCATACCGTTAGGAGACAGCTCTCCACGCCTGCCCAATTCTGTTTCCCCAGGCTTGCATCCCGCTTACCTGACACAGCGCAGGAGCTCTGCTCCAAGCAGAACTTCCCCCGGGTTGTACGTCCAATGCATTTGCCACTAGCGTGCATTGTTTGACCCTTATCTCTAAACTCTGCCTGTCTCCCTTAGCACATCAACCCCGTAGCTGCTAACCTCATCCAGAAGATGCTGAGGTCCGACCCTGCCACGCGCCCAACTATCGACGAGTTGCTGAATGACGAGTTCTTCACGTCAGGCTACATCCCCAGCCGCTTGCCCACCAGCTGTCTCACCGTTGCACCTAGATTTTCAATTGCTCCCAGTGGACTTGAACTGAACGGGCGAAAGCCGCTGACCGCACTCAACAAAGGTAAGTGCGAGGGTCTGGAGGTGAGGCTGGACCGCAGTGCTGGATGAGAGCCTGCCTGGCCTCCAGCAGCTTCCAGAACCATCGGTGGGGAACGTGGTGCTCCCTCACCTCTTCTCCCAGTTCTTATGAAAACCTGGAGCATTTTGTGAGTGAGAGAGGTCTCCTCGCTCTTTGCCCAGAACCAAAGCAGGGAGGAAATGCCAGCACTAGCTCTAGCTATATGGTATACATGGGTTTCTTATAGCCAGGGTAGAATGTAAATCTGGTGCCTTTAGAAACCTACTCCCTGGTCATGTCTCCGCTCTTCTCTTTCCTGGCGCAGGACCAGACAGCCCTGCACTAGAGAACTTGCCTGAAAAGGAAGACGTAGCTGGGCTGCGGGAGCTGGGAGATGCTGTTGACTGTCACTTAGCTGACATGTTACAGCAGCTGACCGCAGTCAACTCGGCCAAGCCCTCCGAGAGAGTGGCAGTGAGACAAGGTGAGTCCGGGGACAATCCCGCAGGCACTGGCCTTCCTGGGTAACGTGCTTCTCTGTCACTCTGATGCTGTTGTCTGAAATGGGAGACCAGCTGACCTCAGTTTCAAACTGGAAGGCTGAGAAGCGATGTAGTAGCCACTTACCTTCCTTTTGGCCCTGCTTGCTTGCTGGGATGCACAGGATTGCTGTGAAACGTCTTCTAACAAACTCCTTTCCTCCTTGCAGAAGAAGCTGAAGACCCAGCCTGCATTCCCATCTTCTGGGTTAGCAAATGGGTGGACTACTCGGATAAATATGGTCTAGGTAAATAGTATGGGGGCAATACTTCAGCCTTTTCTAGTTTCTGAAGAGCCTGGGGGAAGCTTTGATTTGGGCATTGCGTAGGTCTGGTTCTTTAATCACAGTGTTCCAGTGCGTGTGTCCAAGACCACCACCGGGAACGTTAGCAAATACCCAGCGAATCCAGAGTAGCGGTCAGTGAACATCAGCCCTGGCCACTTTAAGGTGGAAAATGGCTACGTGCTGCGTGAAAGGGCTGGCCTTGCTCCGCAGTGAGCACGTGTACCCACTGTGGCAGCTGAAGTTGCTTCTGCAGCAGGCGATGCAGAAAGGGAGGATGACAAATCTAGAGGAGGAAAAGTGCCACCCAGACCTCCACAAAGAGGAGAACGTTTGGACTTGGTGGGGTGGCTGTCAGGGAACCCCTAGGCGACACAACCTCCTGCCTTCGCGTTTCACACAACTGGTGGTCCCATGTATTTGAAGGCCTAATGGGCTCCCTTTTGAACTAGGTTACCAGCTGTGTGACAACAGCGTCGGAGTTCTCTTCAACGACTCCACTCGTCTTATTATGTACAATGACGGGGACAACTTGCAGTACATCGAGCAAAACAGCACCGAGTCCTACTTCACCGTGAGATCCTACCCCTCTGCCTTGAACAAGAAGGTCAGTCCCGGGGACAGGAGCCCTCGCTGGGGGTGGCTACTCCTGGTGAGACTTCTGCCAGCCTTGTTGGGTTTTGTCGGCAGGGTGGGTCCCAGAGAGGATCACCTGTAACTTGGGGTTGCTGGCATTCTGCAGGCTTCCTCTTGGCTGGTGAAACCCGGCCCCAAGGACAGACACTAGCAGCTCTGTTTATTTCTGAGGCTCATTTATGGGCAGCTTCACAGAATTAAGTGCTCGAAGACTTGCATGTACCGAAGTGTTCAGCAAAGCGAGTCTCAAGTGTCACAGACCTAGTTAACTTTGAGAATTTGCACAAGTTTGTGCAGTGACACCTCAAGCTCCGAAAGATGCAAGGAGGCTCTGGGACTGTGCTAGCAGCCCCTGCCCTCCCCAAATAGCAGGGGTCATCCTCAGCCTGTCTGCTCACAGCCTTTCCCGTCTGCAGATAACACTATTGAAATACTTCCGGAACTACATGAGTGAGCACTTGCTGAAGGCGGGCGCTAACATCACGCCACGGGAAGGAGACGAGCTGGCCCGTTTACCCTACCTCTGCACGTGGTTCCGGACCCGCAGCGCCATCATCCTGCACCTCAGCAACGGCACTGTGCAGATCAACTTCTTCCAGGTGAGGCTGCTGCTCTGCCTTTTCCAGGGCCCTGGCTCCAGCTGCTGGAAGACACGCGGTGCTGGAGGCAAGGCAGCAGGAGGGTATAACCTGAGCTAAAGCTTTGCCCGGTGAACCGAGCGCTGGGAGGCTCCTTACTCCCCTTGCTGGTATGTCAGCCACCCAGACGCTCCTAGCTTGCCAAGGGGCCGTGTCCGTTAGCAGGAGGGAGGCTGCCGCACAGTTTTAGGTGCGGTCTTGAGCTGGCCGGCCAGATCCGTTTGTTCCCCTTGCTGCAATCTGTGAACGAATGCTGCAGCGCGGTGCTTTGTCAGCACGCTTCTGGGTGCAGCTGGGATGCCCCAGCTACTTTGGAGATGGTTCATCCTGAGAAAACGCAGTCCCCAAGGAGCAGAGTGCTCAGGGTGATGGTGTGTTCTCTCCCCACAGGACCACACCAAAGTCATCTTGTGCCCTCTCATGGCTGCTGTCACATACATCGATGAGAAACGGGACTTCCGCACGTACAAGCTGAGCCTCATCGAGGAACACGGATGCTGCAAGGAGCTGGCCAGCCGGCTCCGCTATGCTCGCACCATGGTGGAGAAGCTCCTCAGCTCCAAGTCTGGCTCAGCCCGTGTGAAACCCTCTGCTTAGACCTTGTTCTCGATGGACTCGACATCTGTGCCAAACTGCCCCGGCTGTGGATGGGGAGGTGTGGTAGCATCCCTGCTCGCACTGTAACCTCCCATCACGTAGCTGGGCTCCCACGCCTGGGCACGGCCTAGTTGCCACAAGGAAGCCCCTGATGCTGTGGGAACGGCACTGTTCACTCTGACTGCGACCCAAAGGTTTCTTACCCCCCACTCCTAATAGAAAGTCTGTTTTTTAATTGCATACCTAGTCTTTTTTCCTAACTTCCCAAAGCCAAAAGCCTGACTCAAAAACCAACCCTCCTGTCTGAGGCTCCTGGGCCTTCTCTTGAGAGGACAAAGCAGGGGGAGAGCAGAACTATCATGTGAGTTATTTGTACGTGTCTGTGCTGATGCTCTAGGCTTTTGTTTCCTCCTGTAGAAATTCAGGTAAGATATTTAACATGCCCAGGGTGAGACTGAGCAATCAGCCTTTTAATACTGAAATTAATCTCCACAAAACCTAAACTTTTGTATATTGCATAACTCGATTAAAGATTGTTCGCTGCAGTGTCCAGCCTGTCGTGGTTCTCTTCGGCTTGCTGTGAGGGAGGGAGCAGCGCCTTGCCTCTGGTTTCCCCTCCGAGCGAGAGCTGCCCTCTTCATGAGCTCACGATCATGAGCTTCATGATGTCTGATCTCCCCAGCTGGGCTGCAGGAGAGGAGACCTTGGGGCAATGGCAGGAGCTGTGCTCTAACCTGGAGGCTGACAGCCCTACCTTCTCATTTCCCATTTCACTGCCTCTCTTTACTGCATGAAAGATGCTCAAAACTGTGACTATAGAATTAGGAAAAGTTTCCTGTGGTAGACTTCAGCAGGAGCCCAGTAAGCTATGTTGGGTTTTCTCCCACCACTGCTGACTGCCACCACCTACTGGTGCTCTCGGGCCAGTTCATTTTTAAGCAGGACAAGCTTTTTCGTTTTTATTTTTTTTATAACATTTTGTATAAAATGCTCTAGGCTGTACAGTATTCTGAAAACAAACCAGGCACAAACCCCTTGTTGCCTGTGTAACAAAATCCCATGTCCCAGCGCACAGAGGAATCTGACTGTACAAAATTATTGCTGTTCCAGAGAGGAAGCCTTGCCGAGGGGCTCCCGGGCTGCCCCTGGGCCCAGCGGTGCTGGGCTTGGAGGCTGGCTCGTATGAAACACGCTCCCAGGGGGATGCTGTGAAACAGAGCACCCGTGGGACACCTGCCCTGGGGCAGCCGGAGAGGCCGTAGGAGCTGCAGGCACAGGCGTGCGTTCAGAGGGAAGGGGTCCCTGGGGAGAAGGGGTTTCCCAGCCTTTGTGTCCCGAGAAAACCGCTCCTGAGCGGCTGCGCTGCTGTGCAAACTGCCTGGGGCTCCTGGGCGCAGGACTGAGGCGGGGGGCTCTGGCCTGGCACGACGACAGGCTGCTGGTGACCAAAAGGGAGAAAACCTTTTTCTCAGCCCAGCTGAGATTAGAAACTTTGGTGTTGGGATTGTACTGGAGGCCCCAGGCCTCTCTCCGGGGCTGGTGGCACCCTCAGCAGCCCTGATGCAAATAGCAGCTCCGAGCCCTGGGGTGGCTGCTAAAAGCTGACGCGCTGTGCCTCAGCCTCAGCTGGGCTGAAGGATCATCTCCAGTGTCAAGATCCTGGTCCAAGATATTGGTCCTGGTCACGGCCATGTTGGACACGCGCTCACAGAGCAGCCTTCCCAGGCACGCGGCACGGCAGGACAAAGTGCGCCGATGCCGGGTGAACGCCCCGCTGGGACCCGCTGCCAGCCCGGCTGCACCGCTCTGCCCGTGCATCGCCGCTGGCTGCCTTCAGGAAAACCCAACACGCATTTTCTTCCTTCTTCTCAAAACCGTGTCCACCGCAGAGATTTTTTTGTTCTCTGACAAATGCCTTCAGGCCACTGTGAGCGTTTGCAAAGGTGGGTGCCCAGAGGGTCCCTCTTGGGCTCAGGAGACCCCAGGTCAGAGCCCAGTGCCACCCTACGCTCACCTCTTCTGGACCATGCTGCTTGTCACCCATGTGTACGCTGGGTGAGCAGCCAGTCCTGGGGCCCCCCCTCACCCCGGGGAGGGGGAGAAGGGCACGGGCGAGCCCCCGGGGCTGCGGGTGTGGGCAGGGAGGAGCGGCCGCAGCAGCCTCGCACCGTGGGTGCCACCCCGGCACGCGTCCCCGCTCACTTGCCGTCGCCTCCCGGCTCCTGGCAGTAGTAGGAGTGGAAGAGCCGCTCGTGGGCGCAGACCCTCATGGCCCCGTGCGTGTGCAGCAGCAGGCGGGGGAAGCGGGCGGTGAAGTACTGCACAAAGCCCTCGGGGACAGAGCCCAGGGCTGCCCGGACATCGGCCGGCAGCTCGTGGTAGTGATGCTTCTGCAGGAGAGAGGGCGAGGTGAGCAGGGGCAGGTGGGCACGGGGGTGCGGGGGGCCGGGGGGGCCGTACCTTGTTCCTCATGGCCCGCAGGAGGTCGCGCACCGAGCCCCCCTTGTAGGTGCGGAACTTCCTCAGGTCTGCGGAGAGCAGGAGAGACGCTGAGCGAGGGGGGATGCGGCCGGGGCGAGGGGCACGGGGCTGCCACAGCCCCCGGCACCGCGGCAAACCCGGGCGCTGCTCTCCCTCCTCCTAAGAAAGGGCCGGCACCTTTACCCACCCTGGTTTTTGGTTCCTGGGCACAAGCAGGTGCCTCCTGCCCAGTAAACGGTACCAGACCCACGAGTCCCATTCCCCGCCCGATTCTGCGTGAAAGGCGGCAGCAGGCTCAGCCCGGCCCCCCTGCGCTCACCGGTCTGCAGCGGGAGGGAGATGTGCATCCTCCAGTTGGTCCTCACCACCGACCGTCCCCCTGCCTCCAGGGCCGAGACGATGGGTCCCTCGGCAGGCTCCTTCTCGATGCGGTCGCTGACGTCCTGCGTGCCCAAGAGCAGGGAGGGGGCAGGTATGGCACTGCGCTCTCCCCACACCGCCCTGTCCAGCACCAGCGAACAGAGCCACTGCCGAGGGGGGGACGAAGAGGGCCTGGCCCTGACCCCAAACCCAGGGACCTCCCACCCCTCGCCGAAGTAGCTCAAAATGAGCACGTTGACCTAAATAAATACAGCTGTTTCCAGCACTTGTTTTTTCAGAGCACACCTACGTTTGCTGCCTGGTGGGACGGCACGCGCTCACCTGGAAGAACTGCAGCTGCTTCTCCTGACTCCAGAAAAAGGGGTGCACAAGGACCACGGGGGCCGAGGGCCGGCGCTGGGGCTCGGGGCTGATCATTGTCGCAATCAGCTCTCGCGCAACAAGGTTGTCTGGTAGGCGAAACAACACAATGGAGCACTAACCCCCCCCGAGAAGGACCGGGAGCTGTGCCCCTCGGCTCAGGGCTTCCCCGCGGGCACAGGCCTGTGGGGAAGGGTCTCACCGTGAGTTTCTTCCTGCAGGCAGCTCAGCTGGTAAGAGCCCGACAAGATGTTGGCCTGTCGCCGCAAGCTGTCCCCAAAAGGGTGCTGCCCTCCTGACACCACGTAGTAGAAGATGCAGCCGGCTGAGAAGATGTCCACAGCGCACGTCTGCAAAACACGAAGGGCGGGATGGGACCCTCGCAGCCAAGAGAGGAAAGCTTCTGCCTCCCCACTTTTCCATTCTTTCATGTGAATGCTTGGTCATTTGCTACAGCGCGGCTGGAAAATGCATCGCACCGGGGCTCCTGCCTGCCCTGCTTTCTGGAGTCAGCGAGGCACCCATCGCATCGGGTCCTTATCGGGGAAGAGGTTTTCAGAGGCACAGACAGAAGTCAGGACCTCATGGACAGACGGACACGCCAGGGCTGCTGGCGTCTCACCCAGCTGTGCAAACCGAGCCCAGTACGAGGTTACGTGGAGCACACTGCCAGCACCAGTACGTGCCCCGCAGGGACCAGTACAGCAACCGGCTTCCAGCAGGAACAGGATTCCCTGGGCTAAACACACAAGCAGAAGCATAATCTCCGCAGCGAGCCACAGCCCGCTCCGAGCTCCCCAGCCCGGCTTTCCCAGGACTGTAGCCAGATGAGACGCCCTGTGCTGAACACAGCCGGGCACCGTCCCCGCCAGGGCAGGGGCAGCTGCTGGCCGGGGCAGTCCTGGTGAGGAGCACCGGTGCTCTGCATCCGGGCCGGCTCGGCCTCCCGGAGCTTTTGTCTTAATTGTGCATTTCAGCAGCGCGCTGCGAGGCCGCTGCCAGCACGGGGCACTCTGCCACGACGGGCTCGAGGAGGACCCTAGGCGAGGGGAGGCGTCCGCGGCTCACTGACTGGGTTCTCCTTCGGGGCCTCCTGCAGCACCTCGGGCGCGATCCAGCCCTCAGTGCCAGGGATGCCGGAGCGGAGGCTGAAGCTCTGTCGTCCCCCCTGAAGCTTCTTGCAGAGGCCGAAGTCAGAGATGACGGCTCGGATCTGCCCGTGGCGATTTGGGACGGAGATGAGGATGTTACAGGGCTTCAGGTCACGGTGGACTGGAAGACAGAGCGCGCCGTGTCACCTGCCGATGCGGCGGCGGGGCTGAAGCAGAAAAGGGCTCTGCCTGCCGCCCCGCGGGCTGCTGGCCTGACGGCTGCCGTCTGAACCCCGCAGCCTCGGCTGAGGACGGGACCAAGACGGGACCCGCCACCCTCGGCCCGTGCGTGGCGGTGGGGCGCTGCCCTCTTACCGATGCTGAGGGAGTGGAGGTGGGCCAGCCCGGACGTGGTCTGACGCAGCAGAGACACCGGGTCCAGGCTGCGACGATCGAAGCTGGGGTTTTCCACGTACTGGAATCACACAGAAGTAGAAAGAGATGAAATCCTGATTTACTGGGGCAACCAAGGCAAGGTGTGCCAGGAGAGAGAGAGATTTCTCGCTAGGCTGACAGAGGTGGAAGGAGACAAGCCCACACGGAGGCCGTTTGTGCCCGAGGCTTGCCATTTCCTGGTCTGCCAGTCGGCATCTATTCCTTCCGCAGCAAACTGCCCTCACTTGTGTCCTCGGGCCTCCACAGCTCCAGCCACGCTCCTGCTTTACGGAGCGGTAAAGGGATGCTTCTCCTCCCCCACGCCAAGTCTCTTCCCAGCACGTGAACAACCGCCCCGACCGATGCGGAGGCTCGGAGCTCCCCTGCTCCCTCCTGAGAGGGCAAATCGGCAGGAGAACAAGGGCAGGGGCCTGACGGACACAGGAGCAGCGCTGCTGCTGGCTGCTCTGCCTCTCTGAAGCGCTTCGCAGCCTGCCCATGCCTGATCCGAGCCCTCTTCCCTCTGCCTGCTGGGAAGCAGGTTCGGAGTGGGGCTGCGCCCAAGGCCAGGCAGGAACCCCGGAGAGGGCTGCGACGGCGGGAGCTGGCTGCCAGCCCTGCCCTTGGGCATGCAGCACCCTGCCTCCGAGGGAGCACCGCGGGACCTCCCTAACAGCACGGACAAAACCAGACGCGTGTCCCTGGGGACCAGCCCGCAAACAAGGGGATGGGGACATCCAGGGTCGACTGACAGCCCCCAGCAGCAGCCCCATGCAGCCAGCCCCGTGCCCCCAGAACCGGGCTGCGGGCTCACCTCCTGCAGCGTGGCAGAGCAGAGCTCGATGGCGATGTAGTGGAACTGCTTGTCCTTCTCGGTGCAGAAGTAGCGGACGACGTGGGGGTGCTCGTCCGACTCCCGGAGCAGCTGGACCTCGCGGTCCACGAGATGGAAACACTCGGGCAGGAGGCGCTTTACGGCCACGTTCCGGCCATCAAACTGTCCCCTGCGTGGAGAGTCGATGCCGGCGTCCGTGCACGGCCCTCCCCGGCCAGCGCTGTAGATGCACAGCCCGGCCAGGCTCTGGCCGATGCTGGAAACTCGCCCCTCGGGGTCCTCAGCACGGGTCACCCTGGAGCGACTCCCCAAGACTTGTCAAAGCCATGGACAGGCAGAAATCTCTGCAGCGAGCTGGGAACTGGGGGTTCGGGTTCCCCTGTTTGTAGGAAAATAACCTCCCTCGCTTTGTGCTGTGTTTACTGCTGGGGAAAGGGGCTCAGCCAGAGCCGGGGGAACCTTACGAGGGACTAGACCTGCCGCTGCCGAGAGCTGCCCGGGGCGGGCACAGTCCAGCTGCCTGACAGCCTGCCGCAGGCAGGAGGGGAAGGGGAGCACGGGGTGCTGGGGGGGGGGGGGGACCTGCCCTGCGTACCGGTACCTGGTCACCGGAGACCGTGAGCCCAGCTCTCCAGATGGGTTTGATGAGGACCATGAGAAGGGGAGGGTGGCAACCCATTCCCAAAAACCCCTGAAGCACCAGCCGCCAGGCGGGGAAGGAGCTGCCTTGGGGCTGTGCTTGTGGCTCCCAGGAGAATGAGAGCGGAAGGAGGGCAGGCACCCGGGGTACCACCCACCTGAAGACAAAGGTTCCTCCAGCTCCATGGCCCAGCACATCCTTGGGGTTAAAAGAAACCTTCCCAACTACAATCACGTCTGGTTCTGCATCTGCATCTGCAGAGGGAGACAGCCATCCTTCAACCTATGAGCCGTAGTCCTATAGGAAGGACGTCCAGTTCTTTAACCACCTGGCCATTCCTTGGGCCCTACTCTCTTGCAATTGCTTTTGTAGCCCGTGCTTATCCAGCAGCAGGTTCTGCATCTCCTCCCCCGTCAGCTGGGGTGCAGCCCCCTGATCTGTGGGGCATCTCCGCTCCTGCTCTGGGTGACGACACCTACGGACAGAGACCCCCTCGCACCTTGCCCGTTCCCACCTGTACCCACCTTCAGCAGCTGCCGGGACAGCCGGACGTGGGCCGACCATCCCATTAGCCAGGTCCTTCAGGCGGGCCAAGGGGCTGGAGCTCTGCGAGAGCTGCGACGTGCTTCCCCGGCTCAGCCCCGGCTCCCCGGGCTCTGCAGGGACGCCCTCCCCGGAGACCCGGCCCGGGAGCAGCATCTCCTGCTGCTGCTGCAGGAGCTGAATCTGCTTCTCCAGCTGCTGCTGCTGCACCGCATGCTGCTTCTGCAGTTTCTGGAACACAAAACCACGGGAGGGCTCAGCTCCTGCGCCCAGAGCGGAGCCGGGGCATCGGCCGGGCTCGGCACAGGCAGCGCGTGCACCGTCTGTCCCTTGCCCAGCCGGCAGAACGCTGCGCGCCGCCTCGGCTCGTTACCACGAGAGAGTTGTGCGGCTCATCGCAGCCACGCCGCCGCTGCTCGCACCACAAGGACAAGAAAAAAGGGAGTCCCTGCCCCTTCAGAAGCGGCATTTCTGCGGCGGGCTCTTCCACGGGCCACCACTCACCGTGAGCAGGAGGAAGAGGACTCCCCCGCCCAGCAGGGCTGTGCCGACGCCAGCCATCACCAGGTCCCAGGCGCCGGCCTCGGGGTAGACCTCCACCCGCTCCCTCGGTGCGGGGCCCGGCTGGAACTGCCCCTCGCTGCGGACGGCCGGCTCCTCGGGGCCGCCCGGGGCCAGAAACTGCAACACACGCCCGGGGCTGGGTGACACCAGAGGGACGGACCGCTGGGCACTCAGGTTTGGGACCCCCTCCCCACCGCAGCCCTGCACGCAGGACCCCCCTCCTCGTGCTGCCCCACACCGGGGACCCAGCGCCCAGCCCCGGACGGCCCAGCCCCTTCAGCGACCCGGCGCTGCCCGAGGTCCCCCCCGGCGCAGAGGTGGGACCCAGCAGAGCTCCGCCACTCACGTCGTCAAACGCGGTCCTGGCAGGAGAAGCCCTGGGGATGATGGTCTCCGTCGTCTTCCTCAGGTTCTCCGGGAAGGCTCGTAGCATCGTCGTGTGGACCACAGGAGGCAGCTCGTGGTGCCCTGTGGTGGGAGGGAAACAGAGACAGCGGTCAGCCGGCCTCTGGTCCCAGCTTCAGTCCCTCATCTCCGCAGCGCCGACGCGGGCTCGCCAGACAGCCCTGGCTCTCCTGGAGAAGCGGCGTCACTTCTCATGGGAGGCACGAAAAGCAGCACAGCTACAACCTGCCGGCTCCGTCCCCAGGGACGGGGACCTGGAGCAGCAGCAGCCAGTGGAGAAAGGCG
The DNA here is from genome assembly GCF_035582795.1 of Mycteria americana. Classification (NCBI taxonomy): domain Eukaryota; kingdom Metazoa; phylum Chordata; class Aves; order Ciconiiformes; family Ciconiidae; genus Mycteria; species Mycteria americana. The sequence continues at coordinate 1,047,130 of NC_134376.1, read as the reverse complement.
GAGGGCAAGGTCCCCTGCCCTCGGGACGCAGCGAGGGGCCTGACCCTGCCGCTCCGTGCCTCCCCTGCCACGGCCTCGAGACACCGCCCTGGTTTCCAGACACGCCAATGCAGCGTGGCCTCTCCTGCCATCGCGCCCGTGACGGCAACCACGGCGCAGGCTAATTAGCCCAGCGTCCCCGTGCAGGGCTCGGTGCACAACGGCACGCCCGCCCGCACAGGTAATTGAGCCCCGCTTCAAAGGGTCCCTGCCCACCCCCCGGGTGGGGGTGGCCGCCGGCCCCTCCTGGGGAGGGGACAAGGATGGGCTGCAACCAGCCCCAAGCCGGAGTCACCGCAGTCCCTGAGGGTGAGTCACAGCCTTGGCCCCATTTGGCCCACTGAGCAAAGCAGGTTGGGCTGCCGCCCCAAAACACACCGGCAGCTCGGGCTGCCCCTCCCCGGGCGCCCTCCGGGAGCGAGGACACAGGGAAGGCCCGCGCCCCTTGCGGGTCCGCACCTATTAGGAGCCACTGGTTGTGGAGCGAGGTGATGCTGCCCTGCGGGTACTTGACGTCGGTGCTGGGCGTGATCTCACACTCCCCCGACTCTCTCATGGTCACGTCATGCGTGGTGGGGCCGTCGATCCTGGCCAGCGTGATGCCCTGCGGCTGGGGGTCCCACAGCTCGTGGAGCGCCACGCAGCCGGGACGCGCACCCGCCGCGGCTCGCCCCGAAAGGGGCCAGCAGGCACACTCACCACCAGAGCCACGCTGCCGTGGACCAGGGAGGTCAAGGCGTAGAAGCTGGCCGCGAACTTCCCCACGTAGAGCGCTGGCCTGCGGGGCAGGGACAAGCATCGGCCTTCCGCCCGTCACGGATCAGGGCGGCCGAGCAGAGGCAACGCAGATGCCACCGGCTGCCACAGCACAGGAACCGCGTACAGCAGCTGGGTCTTGGTGGCAGCGAAACCCTTCACGGACTGGTAGCTCCTCTTGAGGAGGTGGATGTCCTGCGAGTGGAAGGTCAGGTAGCGCAGGGTCTCCATGGCCAGGTTGAGGTGGGGGATGCGGCGGAGGCTGTCCTGGTGCCACACGTAGATGCCGACCACGGGCGAGCCATAGTTCTGCGCCCACAGGACCTCCCCGCTCTCCTTGTCCAGCGTCACCACCAGCCCGTCCCCGCTTGAGGCGAAGTGTGCCATTTCTAGGCAGAGCCAGAGGGAGGGGGCGATGCGGCGGCGCTGCCCGCGGGGCTTTGTCCCCCTCCGCCCTGCCCCAGTCCTGCCACTGGCCGTGGGCTGCCGCCTGCCGCTCTGCTCCCACGAGAGCTGTGGCCGACACAGCAGCCGTTTTCCCCAGCAGCCGGCACAGTCGAGACCCACCGGCCACGGCAGCATCTCCCCAGGGTGCCCGCAGAGCCAGGGTCCCGCTGCAAGCAGGGCACGGGGGGAGCTGGCTCCCGTGGCTCCCGTGGCTCCCGCGGCTCTCGCGTGCACGGTGGCCACTCACTGTAGTGGTAGGACTCCTCGCAGAGCGGTGCCGAGTAGTCGGAGAAGGTGGCGTTCCAGCGCAGCTCCCGCGACTTGGTGTCGTACATGGTGATGACGTACTCTGGGAACGAGAGCGGGGCAGGAGGTCACTGCCCCGCACCCCGCTCCTGGGGCTAGACAGGCGAACGGGGAGCAGGACCGGCTTACGGGTACGGCCGATGTAGAGCAGGGGACTTGACGGGCACAGGTCGTCCCAGGCCTCTGTCGAGAGAGTGGTCTGCTTCTCTCCTGACTTGGGGTCCACGATGAACCAGGTGTCCTGCTTCTTCCCTGAGAATGAAAATACGTTTTTTGTAAGTCTCTGCAGCCCTGCCGTCCGTCCCCAAGGCTTCCTCCATTCTCCCCTCCACGGACATGTTCCCGGGAGGTCCCCGCTCAGCCTCTCCTCCTCCCTGGCCCCGGGTCCGGCGGAGCGGCCGGTCTCTGCGTACCGGTGTAGAGCACGCCGTCCGAACTGCGGCATGGCGAGGACTGGACCAGCTCCGGGATGGTGAACGGGAGCTTCTGCAACACAGACGGCAGAGTGGATGCGGGGCCAGAGAAACGCCTCCCCGAGCAGCAGCCGTCCTGCCTTCAGGAGCGGGGTGGGAAGGAGAGGTCCCACGGGACAGCCCCCTCCTCCTCGCCTGCCTTCACTGCTCGACCCCAAAGCAGGACGGAGCGGCGGGGGAGGAAAGGGTCCCAACTGTATTTGCCCCTCGCCCACTCGGCTGACACCTTCCAGGTGCCAAGGACAAGCCGGAGCAGCCAAGGCCCAGGCTCGCCCTGCCTAGCCGGTCTGCCTGGTCCCCCGGCCCGGTGAACCCCCAGGGCGTGGGCGGGCGGGACGCACGCAGCCCCACTGACCATCAAGCCGCCTTTGTTTTTTCCTCCCAGGATATACAGGCTGCCATCATTGGGGTCTGGAAGGAACGCCGGTCTGGAAAGGAGGAGAGAGGAGCATGAAACGCCAGCTGCCCCCTGCCCAGGGCACACGCCAAGGACGAGAGAGGAGCTGCACTAACGAATGCCCTTCAGCAGTTTGCTCCAGTGATTCACTACGGGGCTTGACCTTTCCCGGAAACCTCCGGCACTGGATTTGGTAGGAGGCGAACTCCAGCTCTGGGCCGGCGCCGTAGCTCCGTACGGCCGCCCTGCGCCGGCCAGCTGTGCTGGCTCCGCGCCCTGCCCGCCCCAGGGGAGCTCTCTGCCATCCTGCCTTCCCCCTGCACTTTCAGGTGGATTTTCCTCAATTTCTCTTCTACGCTTTTGTGCGCGGTGGTGCTGAGAGCGTCTGGGCTGTCTGTAGAAAGGCTACAGTCCAGAGCAGGGAGCAGCTATTCCTCATCATCACGCACGAAGCGCTAGGACACAGGGTAGGTTTAAGGCAACGCTACGGCAGGGGCTGGGAGGTTCATTTCTCCGAGGTTCCCCGTTCCTGCTGTGAATCTGTTGGTTCATCAGGGCAGTCGTGCGGCTCCGAAAGGCTCCTGCACGGCCCGCAGGCTGCCTGCCCTGCGAAGGGCACTCTGCCCGCGGGGGATGACACTCACTCTGCCACATAAACAGGCACCTGCAGAATAGGATCTGAAAAAGAGAGCGAAACGCAGACGTCAGCAGCCTCTCCCTGCGAGCAGGGACAACGTGGCAGTGTTTACCAAGCGCAGCCGTGCCCAGGTCCGCAGCCTATTTGCATTTCAGACCCAGAATAGGCCCTGCCGGCAGCGGGGGTCCGGCCCCCCCCAGATGCTCTCCTCCACGCACGGCCGTGCCCGGGGCCGGAGCTGCAGCTGGCAGCGTCCCCCGGGGCTGGAGGAACCGCCGGCCCAGAGCACGGCCAGCAAGAGCCAGGCCGGGGGGTGCAACCCCGACCCCGGCTAGCGACAAGCCCAGGGAGGCAGGCTGCGAGCGAGCACCCCCCGGGGCCGCTACTCACCATCTTTCAGGGTCCACTTGATGTCACCTGTGCTCTTACTCACTGCATGAAGGTTTCCATCCAGCGTGGATATGAAGAGCAGCGTTTCTGGGACAGTCACAGCACCGCCTTTGAGGCACTGTGGACAGAAACGCCGTCCTTAGAGAGCAGGGCTGGACTTGGGGACGAGCCCCTGTGGCCCGGGCCACCTCAGGCAGCTCCGCAGCCCCCCGCACCCAGCACGCCGCAGCAGCAGCAGACTGCGGGGAAGAGCCCCAAGGTCCCTCCTTGTCCCCAGTGAGGCAAGACTGGAAGGGAAAATAATTTATTTCCTTGCACCAGCGTATTAAATCTGCTTGTTCCTCCAGCTCCACCCGCACAGGTCACCCACAGAATCGCGTCTGCTAACGGCTGTTCGGAGGTGCTGTGTTCTATAAAGCCATGGCATTAAGCCCTGGCACTAAGGCTGCTGTGCTCGCAGTGAGCGGCGCCACCGGCAGCGTGCGGCACCCACGGTCCCTGGCTCCTGCGGCACCGGTCACGTCCCACCGGTGCAGTCCCGGGGCCGGCACAGCCTTTCCCCTCCTCTGCCCCGCAGCCAGGCTTCTGCCGGCGGGGATGAGCTGCAGCGCGGCTGTTCCCAGCCACAACTCCCGGGTGCCTTTCTAAAGGTGACCCAAACAGCCCAGCTACCGGCTCCTTCCAGAAACAAACGAGTTGGGTGACTTTTCATGCCAAAAATGCAATTAATGCTCGCCCAGGCCTTCAAAGCTACAGATTTCAGCTACCCTGACGTTGAGGGAGTAATTGCAAATTCACGCTGGGAAGAGGAGCTGCTGCTTCCGTGTACAGCGTCCGTACAGCAAGCGCCAGCTCAGCCGCCGCAGGCTGGCACACACGCCGGCCTCACCCCGTCAGCAAACAGGGATCAGCAAACAGCACGGGGACCCAAACGGCTGCAGGGAGAGGCAGGGCCGGCGTGGCCGTCCCCGATGCCAGGGAGCCAGAGCAGCGCCCGGGCTCCCCGCTGGCTGCGATGCAGAAGCCGATCGAGCAAGCTGCCGCCCCGGTCACTCGTGCGGGGCGGCCAAAGAACATCCCTTGGTCCCAGCACGCCGCCCCGCAGCCCCCTCGCTGCCTCTCACCTGCTCCGTACCCGATCCTGGAGCCTGAGCCACGCAGAGAACCCGGCCTGGGGACCCGGCCAGACTAAAGAGCGGGGACCGGCCGACAGCCTGTGCCAAGACGGTGCCCTACGTGTCAGCACGTGCCCATCTGCGGAGCAGAACCTGATGGCAGTAACAGACCAGCCATGGCACGGCGGGGCCAGGAGACACGTTCTCCCGTTGTCCCTTGAGTCGCTGGGATTCCTCCGGCTCCCACAACACAGACAGCAGCCCTGACGGTGCCAGGTCGCCTGTTCTCCGGCTGTACCTCCTGCCAGGAGCACACACCAGCTCCCTCCCAACACACCTCACGACCACCCCTCTGCTTTGAGCCCAATTCTATTATTTGCCCTTCTTCTTGCTTAATTTTTAAGTGAGGTCAGAGCGAGTTTCCCAGCTCTCGCTTTGTCCAGAGGACGCGGTGGGGCAGGCAGAGGAGAGCGACTGCTCCCACCACCGCTGCTCCAGCACCGTGCGGCCACGCAGGCAGGCTCGCTGCCGGCTGCGAGGGACCGGCTGTGACAACAAGCCAGGCCAGCAGACATGGAGCTCTTGCGGTGTGGCCACCTGCACGGGGGAAACAGAACCGAGACCGCCGAGCCCTCCCAGCTGTCAGAGCTCCAGCAGGCTCTGCGCTCGCGGGCTCTGCTCTTCCCTCCCCCCAATGCTCTGCAGTTTCTTCCATTTCTTCTGCAACTACTGTTTTTTCGGTGACAGGGCACTCGAACAAAGGCCAGGCTGCCCAGCCCGCTCCCTCCACACCACCATGGGCAGAACTGGGAGCACTGGGCGCCCGGCAGCAGCCGCCCTCCCCTCCACTCCCAGCCCCAGCTGCCCCAGCAGCCGTCCTGGCCAGCCCTAGCCCAGAAGCGCGGCTGCTGTTCCCACGGGATGTCCGCAGGACCCGTGCTTTCCCAAGGCTCCCACCACGCCAGCCTGGAGTCTGCAGCGACGCCGCTGAGGCCGGAGCCCAGCCGTGGGCTCGGGACATGCTTGCTCCCCCAGTGACAGGGGGGGACGGCCAGAAACAGCCGGAACCACAGCACCAGCGTCCGCTGCTTCCCTTGCCGGAGCTGCGCTACTGACATCTGCCAGAGCCACCCTGGCACGCTGCCCTCCCCGCGACGGAAGCTGCCAGCCGGCTCCCGAGGGCACCAACCTGCCAGGCAGCAGCTCTGCGGGCAGGAGCAGGCAGGAAGGGGCCGAGGGCTCCCAGGGAAGGGGACTCCGCTCTCAGCCCCGGCCAGGCCCAGGGGTGGACGGCTTTCCCGAGCAGAGAGCAACCTCCGCCCCGGGCGCCGCGGGTGGCCCCTCGCCCGGGGTGAGCAGCGCGGATCTCCATCGCGCACCGGCCGACACCGTTCTCGTACGCCCACGGGACCCCGCACGCGACCGCCCTGACCCCGCGGACGCATCGCAGCCCCCTCGCCCCACAAACCGCGCTCTCCTGGGTGCCGGACCCCGCGCACCCACGCGCTCTCGACGCGGGCGCTGAAGCCCCGCGCGCACGGGCCGTCACGAGCGGGAGGCTCCTGCCTGCGTCGCCACGCACCCACGCCCGCGGGTCTCGCGCACACGAGGGGCTGCGCCGGCCCGCGCACCCGCTCACGCCCGCGCGCCCGGGGCGCTCACGCCCGCGTGGAGCAGAGCGCGGTGCCCGCACGCGCACCCCCGAGCACGGGGTGCCGCTGCCCACCCCGTCAGGCCCGGGGCGCGCGTACTCAGCGGGGCCGGTGCCCCCACGCTCTCCCACCCGCGGGACACGCGCCCACGCGCGGGGCACAGCCACGCACAGGCTCCCGCGCTGGAGCCACGCCGGCGCCCGCGCTCTCCCGCCCGCAGAGCGCTGGCACCCGCGCTCCCACCCGCGGACGCTGCCACGCTCCCACCCGCGGGCTGTGGCGCGGCCGTACCTGTGCCGGGAGCAGCACCAGCAGCACCGGCAGCACCGGCAGCACCGGCCGCAGCACCGGCCGCGGCGGCAGCCCCCGGAGCAGCCCCGGGCGCAGCGGCGCGGCGGGGCCGCCCATGTCCCGGACATGCCGGGGCCGCGGCGCGCAGGGCCGGGCCGGGCCGCGCTTATCGCCGCGCCGTGAGTCAGCGGGGCCGGGGCGGATCCGGGCTGCGGCTTCCTGCCCCCCGCCCCCCCCGGCCCCGGAGGCCGCAGCCCGCAGCCGCGGGCGCCCCGGTCCTCGCCGCCGCTTTCCCGAGCCCGTTGCACCAGCACCCGGACCCGTCCTCCCGAGGCTGGGCATCCCCCGGGCTGCCGCGCCCGTCCCCAGCCCCGCGGTTCTAACACCGCTGCGGGGAAGACTCCTCCGGCGGTAACGCGGGACCGGGCGTGAGGGCACCCGCCCCCCCCGGCCCCCGGCCCGGCCCCGCGGGGAAGCCGAGGGCCCTTCCCGGGCGCCTCGCACACCAACCCAGCCCGCGCCATCGCCGGAGCCGGTTCAAGGAAGAGCGGGGCGCAGGGAAGAGCCGGTTCCAAAAAGGAACCGGGAGCTGAAGGGGCTTCAGCAGGACTCGACGCCCCCAGCCCCCTGGCGAATTAAACGCGATGACCTTGCCCCGTGCGTGGGCACACCCGATATTAAACTGAACGAGCACTTGCCCCTTTGCACACGTTAGGGGGACAGCGTATCAGATATTTTTAACTTTATTTCAGTGATAACGCTATTGAACTCTCTCAGACTTTTTTTTTTTTTTACATGGGTGGGGGGACAGAGAGTTTCTGAAGCCAGCAGCAAACACCAGCGTTAAACAGCCCAGCTGCTGTAAGCCCCGGCACAGCAGGCTTCTCCCAAACACCTGCTTGTTGTGAAAAAAGCTGAAATTGCACCCAGCTGCCCGCACGTGTACCTGACAGTCCCACAAGGACAGCTGGAGCTTGAAACAAGATTAAACCCTGGTTTTGGACAGGGAGCTAGGGAATCGTCCTGTAATCCCCAGCCTTTTCGTACAAAGTGATACATGGCAGGAGCAGACCCAAACCCCCACCCGGGGAGAAGCACCGATGGCGTCGGCCGTGGCGAGGAGCGGGGTTCCCATGGATTTCTGCCTGCATCCATCGTTCCACAAAGAAACCAGCCACAAACCCTTTGCTAACGTTTGTTCATGCAGTTGGAAGTAGCTTAGTACGTACAGAACGTTGAAACACTCAAACACAGAAATACTTAATTATCAAACTTTAATTCATAAGACTAATCTTACAGAATAAAACAATAGGATAACCAGTCAAGGTTACACTTAAAAAAATCCAGCAGTGCAAGTCTAAGACCAAGTATTTGTCATCTCCCCCTCCCCTGAAATAGGCAATAGATTATTTAAAAATACCATAATACATGGTACTTACATACTCCATTTAAAATAAATCTGCAGCGGACACAAATATCTAATACTTTTTTTTTTTTTTAATATAAAACCAAAGAATGAATTGCTTAGAATATGGATAAGACATGGTGAACTTCCGTGAGCCACAGAAAGCAAATCCTTGGCTAGTAGGCAGAACGGCCGTATGTTTCAGACAAGACCTGCTACAGCTCTCCTGGTCTCCCTCCTCCCCCCCCAGTGACGAGGACATTAATGACCAAAACAAGATGCTGACGACCCAATCCTAACAGGTGGCGAAAGGCTGGAGTACCAAACTGAACAGGAACACAGTTCCGTTGGAAAAAGTCAAGTTACAGAGGAAGAAAAAGCACAGAAAAGAAGGAAAGTCTGGAAACAAACCTTGCTCGGCCGAGCTGGCGCAGCGAGCAGCCGGAGCAGGGAGCGCGCGCTGCGCCTGTGCCCGCACGGCTGCATCACCCGATGGGTGATTCCCGATGGGAATGCGGCCATCGGGAAGGGAGAGCATGGAGCAGACCACCGCCGCAACACGGCACTTCGCCAGTGCCGCTGCAAGCGCATCGTTTCTCTTTGGCCCTTAAGGCATGAAGCGACGGATGCGAACTGCGTCAAGTATAAAATTTAGCAGGTTGCATGCGTGCATTACAGTTTAGCATATTGCGTGTTAACAGTTTCTTATCTAGTTCCTTGAATTCTGATCACTTTCTCTCTTTCATCATCATAACATCCTTATTTTAGTTACACATTTCTCATCAGTGTCATTAATGGAAACAAATGATTTACTTTAATCTCAAACTTGATATGAAAAACTTGCGAATAATACAAGATTTTCATGCAAGACAGTCTCCGTTCAAACCCGAACAAGGTTTAGTGATAGCTTTTGCATTCCTAATGCAATACTAATCCAGGACTCTTTACGCTTGGGATGCGCGAACAGAGCAGGAAGGAATACTCAACTCGGGACAAGGAGAGGAAGAAGAAACCCACAGTGCTGGGCGTGGAGAAGGGAAAGGGACAGCACACAGGCGAGCTGCATCACTCGACGCCATCGAGCAGCTTACGGAGAGCTCGGGGACCGCAGCAGGCCTCCTCCCCGGCAGGACGGCGGCAGCGAGGAGGGGGACGCTGCCCGGGCGCTGGGAGCAGCCGCCAGCGCGGCGCGGGAAGCACCGGCTTTGCTCTGCGGAACCCCCCGTTTGCGTCACGGATGCAGTTAGTAAACCCAGCAAAGCACTTAACACCACTTCATACCCCAAAATGCTCATAGGGAATTACACATATATACAACAGGGACTCGAGCTCCGCTGAAAGGAGATCGTTGAATCGTAATTTAACCGAAATAAACTTTTGCGCAAGAATCGCCAGAGATTACCATAAACTTCCTACGGAAGATTACACGCTGGATCTCAACACAGTCTTTAACAGCCAACTCAAAATACTGATTATATTTGCACTTCACTCACAAGGCCTGTGTCTTACTGAGGACAACTGCCAGACTCCTGCACAGGACCACTGGGCACGCTGAATCTGCCCTGGAGATGATCACAGATACCAGAGAGTAAAATCCAAAGTCAAGAGAGAGGCTAGCAAACTGCTCCCCAGTTAGGCAAGCTGTGACACTATCCAGCTAAAGAGATGGTGTTTTCTTAGACGTTAATGATCGTTAGCTAATGTCAATAATTGCCTTGGAAAAATCGGTATACACCAGAAGATACAAAGCTCCCCATCATTCCGAAAGAGAAAGGATCTTAAAAGCGGTGCTGCTAAATTCAGCTGGAATATTCATTTCAAAGAACTCCCAGGAAACCTACTGTATTAAGCCAACAAACACCAATTAAAACAGTTTATATAAGTATCACTTTCCTGTATTTTAATTAAAACTTTGCACATAGACCAAAAAAGTGAAACAATTTCATTTTCCCAATCAAATTCAACTTGACAAGCAACACCTAAGTAGGATCACATTTTCTTAGTTTATAGTATTTTCTTCTCCGTGTTTAGAACTGCTTTGTAACCAACGGTTTTTATATTCAGTTTCTTTTGAGATGATCGATTGTGCCTGGCACAGGAGGCAGAGTACTCGTGCCCTCGGGGAAGGAGCAGGCAGGAACGTTAAATACCGCCCCGTACCCCAGGCCCAAGGTGCCCGTCTTGCCTCGGCAGCGGTCGATGCGGTACCTGCCCTCCCTCGGCACTAGCCGCAGAGCGTACTCACCCGCGCCGCTGCATCCAGCACAGAAGCCACAGGAACTCCGGGGAGGAGCTGGAACTAAGACACATGTCCTCTCAAGGAGCGAGCAAACGAAAGAACAGGACAGGAAAATGGAATATGAACGGAGGTACAGACAGGTCCGAGCAAGTCAAGCAACAAGCGGGAGCTGCTAATCACAGAACCAACAAGACAGCGAGTGCAAAGATGACCCCAAGTGACAGAAAAAGCTCACGTCACCACTTTTCTTTATACTGTAGTGCGTACGCTTTCCACCAGGTACTGAATTTGAAATTTAAGCCTTAACGCCAGGACTGGCAATTAGAAAATAAGAAGTGCGATAGCTGCATTTAAGTTGTAATTTTATCTCCAATTAACTCACGCCAGCTCCGCTACCTGCACTCGCTTGCTCCGAGCGTCGGAAGGGGGCTGCTGTGGGAGCCGACACAGCACTGCCGCAGGAAGAGCTCCTGTCTCACTGCATTTATGTCAAGACACACTGCTGGTGGCTTGTATACAGAAAGGAAATCTCTCAAGCTACAAGAGTAACAAGCACATCACTAGTTTATAGGTAGGATATGAAACACCTTTAAGATTCATATTGCATGAACGCTCTAACTGAAAATACAAAACAAAAGCTGCTTATGTTGCTATCAAGAGTCTACAGGTAAATACGTAATCTTAACACATACCATAAAGTGAACGCTTTTCCCAGTCTCTCAAATAAAATAAAATACAAATAAAATAAATACTCATTGTGGAATTTGCACCTGCTGAGTTTCAACTGGGCTGTTTCAAGGAGAGTGAAAAATGGACATGGAATATATTAAGATCAGCTATTCCTACAAGGCTATTTCTCCAGGAGGTTCACGAAATGTCGGGCTACTTGCATCGAGCAATATCAAGCCTACAGTGTTAAAAAAAGAACAGCGATCTGTTAGATGCAGGTTTAACACACAGCAAGACTGAGTCAGTCTGACTGCGCAATACAATCTGCTACGGGTGTGCACCTTTTCAGGACTGAAAGGTCCATTCAGAAAACCTGAGATAAATGGCACGCGAACTGCAGAGATGACACGCAGAACGTCACAAACCAAAGGCGAGGAGCAGTGTTTCAGACAGGACGAGGTGCAAGAACTTCCTGTAAACTTGAGCAAGAGAAAAGCTGAAAGGTGATTTAAATTTCAAGAGATCCGTTGCTGGATAGATATTCTAAATTTGGTAAGATTCACTGAATAAGATCACTATAAATTCTCAAATCCAGGTCACAAAAGGCTGCTGCAGTTATTTAGGATGCAAAACGGCATCAGAGCTTCTCTCTTCCCCGCTCCCCCCACCCCCAAACAAGGCAGGCGTCTCTTTGGTTCACTCCCTTCGCGAGATCTGCGCCACTGCTTCACCCCGCTCACGCCAGACGGCGTTCCGCAGCGCGCTCCAGAGCGGGTTTTTCAGTCAGACAGGTAAGCGTCATCGCGACAGCTGCAAAACGGTGCTGGACTGCAACGTGCACCATCAAGAAAATGCTCCGAAGAACGCAGCACCCCAGGGGCAGGAGGCAGAACAGGAGCAGAGAGGTACGCAGGTGGGGGGGGAACAGCCAGCGTGGCGTGGAAGGGGACAGCGAGCAGCACTGGGGCCTTGCGATTACAGAACATCCACAGTGGTATTCATCTGCTCCAGACACGCCACACAGAGAACCAACCCAGAGCTTCTTGTATTGGGGAAAAAAATAGGAGAGGGGAGAGAAAAAAACCAAAACCCAAAAAAACCAAAGCAGGGCGTCTTTGGGTTAAAAAAAGAAAAAAAAAAAATTAGTTTTGCTACCAAAGAGTTAAACCTGAAATAAAAGGGCCAGCAGAATATGGCTTACTAAACATCAATTTTGCATACTGTTTAAAGTTTATTTTTAAAAAACTGTTTCTGAAACTCTCAGTCACAACCAAGTAACTAAATTAAGTCTAACGCTTGTAACGGAAAGATTATGAAAATATCTGTTTTTGTTCAAACCATGTAAAAAATCCTCAATAATACATTGTAATATTTTCTTTTCAAAACTAAATTGGAAGATCAACTCTCAGCAGATTTAAGTGTATTACACACAATATTTTGTGAATTAAGATTTATTGATTTCCATTGTATTTGCTTTAAATATGGTTGAAGCTGACTGCAGAAAAGGGATGGTGAAATTTTTAAGTTAAAAGTAAACTAATGGTGAAAGAACATCACCTCTGGCTTCCGTCAATGCCTCGTTTATCATATTTTATTAATAAGTTCCAGGACTATCACATCCAGGGATGTTGGAGGCCTCTCCCAGCAGTGTCCTTAGCTTTGTGTCATTTTCCTGTGCCAGAGGTGAGCGTGCTTTCAAAAATACTGCCACTTTCCCAGCACCGTGTCTTTGATTGCATCAACATATTGAGTTGGTACCCAATAGACCCAGTAGTAAGATGCTTCTGTTGGGCCCAGCTGAAATGCCTGCAAAGTTAAAAATGACAACATTTACAAGCGGGAAACAGAACAGCTTATACCAGTGGACAGACACAGCTTACCCACTACAAAAATCAAACAAGTCTCTTAGACCTACTGCCTCCTTCAAACACGTGGCGCACACTACATATATTTGGTAAGCAAAGTACCAATTAAAATGATGAGCTCTTTCCTTTTACGATGCCATAGCAGCAACGAAAACTCTTGGCCAGCTGCAAGAACATGAGGAAATTACTCTGAAGACAGAATCTGAAGCACAACTCGAAGTCTCTAAAGAAATGACCAGCATGCACAGAGTTGAGAAGCCAAACAGGAACTACGTAAGACAATGACCTGTTTTCATAGTCATAACATTTCATTGAAATTTATATTTAGACGTCACGCCCTATTCTCAACTTATGTCAGTATAAATAGGAGAAGAGCACCATGGCGTGCCAATAACCTCTGTCCTTGCTTCAGGATAAGAGTTTATTGTAGCATATTCTGAAGAGGACATTTTCTTACATGGGTGATCAAAAAATCAAGCACTTGGACAAAGACTAGATCAGTGCCCTCCTATCAGACAATAATTTTAAGGTATAACATTTCCCCTTTCTTCCCCTAAAGAAGGAAACAGACTTACATAAGGAACTTAACTCAGCATTAAAAGTTACTGTGCTTCGGAAAGCAAGACCTCAAAAAACCCCGTAGATTAAAAGAAACAGCCAAAAATTCAGTAGAGTTAGCACAGCTCTCTTCTTAAATGTGTTACTTTTCTAGGCCCCATACCAGTTTTTCAGAAAATTACATACGGGGGAAAAAATATTACAGCGTCAAATCATTATTTTTGTGAACCTTCAGCAAGGCCTGTTGTTCATATAAAAACAACAGAAACTAGAAATTGAACTAGATATAGGAAAATATCACTAACATGAAGAAATCATGAGCTATACTGCGAGTATTTTTACTGCTTTAACACTGTCACAAGACAGAAATAACGCTTAAGCGCTTAATGCTCGTGTGAAATCAGCCCAGATTTCCACAAAGTAGCAGATACTCAATATGCCACCCAAAATATTTACACTGTGACAGCAGACCACGTCCACATTCCCATCTTCCACAACACGAGGCTGGTATTACTATCCACCTCCAACTTGCTCCATTTTAAAAGCCTTACTTCTGTGTAGTTGCATGAAGTAATTAGACTGGATATTATTAAAGTAGAGACATTACTCACCATCATGTGATAATCCTCATGTCCTTCAATAGGTTCACTCACCACATTTTTAATGGACCCCATGGGTAACTTTTCTGTTCTCTCTACATTAAAATTGATCAAAGTATTATTTCTGATATATGAAGGAGTAGTATTTCACATCAATTTCAAATACCACCTCCATTACTTCCAAAAGCTCCTCATGTCAGCAGTCTCCTCTTTGGGTGACCTTTGGATACCTGCTGCTGAGAAGCCGTCTTCTGCATCACCACATACCCCACAGCTGGCACGCTAATACTTCAAGGGAATCCAACACTGGATCGCACAGTTCCTCGCGTTTTATGTCTCTGCATCACATTAAGTACTTCCGTGTACCTGATTCGGGCCCGAACTGAGCGATGGGAAAACCCTGGCTTTATTTAATGTTTCCCCATAAGGAACTCCACTCGGACCAGCAGGATTACTCGCCCTAGTGAAAGCTGGTCCAGGGGTAAGAGTGTTCAGGACTGACTACCAGGGGTTCTACTAAGCTCTACAGAAGTGACAAGGCTGAAACGTGAATGAAGGTAGCCTAACTCTTTGAAAGCCTGCTCCTGGTTTTACCCTGAGGCAGTGTTCAACTGTTACTATAAAAACACAGGGAGGGAAATACTAATGAGTAAATAGGGAAAGAAACAAAAAGAGAAACTGAACAAGATGACTACAGTTACATGACAGAGTAACGTCAGCCAGCCAGAGGTAACCAACGAGAATGACAAAGTATATGGTTCACGGCAGACTTTTGCTGTCTCAGTTCTGTCCTCGCTTCTTTCTGAAGATTTAACTCCAAGAACCTTCCTTTCAGTTCCAGCTTTCAGTGTCAGCCTAAAATTATCTTCTTGGATACAAGGCAGAGAAAACCATAAACACTCTACAAAGGAGAAACTGAACTATGAGTTCCTTAGATATATCTGATTTGTGTGATCCAAAAAAAACCCCACCTACCTAAAAAAGGCACACAGGGAGATAAACTTAGTGATGTAAAGACAAATGTTCTCTACCTCCGTGCTGTAACTAAGCTGACTCCGAACTACCCCACTCAGACTCGCAACATTCATTCATCAAAATCTTACTTTGCACTCGTTTAGCATCCCGCAAATCAATTACTCTTCACAGTATCTCAGCAATAGACAAATCCGTATTATCAATGTCTCTATGAAAATGACACAGAGCAACTGAGAAACACCTACCTGTACCAAACCTTAGACTACAAAAAGGTACAAAGTGATCTGTGAAGCACAGGGAGGACGCGTGGGGGAAGAATCAGTTTCAACTTTCCAGGACTAGTAAGTGAAAAACTGTGTTAACACCCAGTTGGTTTCATTCTAGCCCTTATGTGCTGGCATCTGCCATGAATTTCTCAGAGCAGGAAGGAGTTTTTCCCAACAACAGCCAGCAATTACAACCATTCCCTAGAGGAAGCAAGCTGCTGCTAATTTTGGGAAGTAGGGAAACAGGTTACGTGAAAGACGGATGACTACAAGAAGAATCAAATTTCACACCTTAAGAAACACTAATCTAGAATACTTCAGAAATGCTAAACTTGAAACTCATCTAGAAGGTGAAGGAAGAGGACTAATTACCTAAATACATGTATTTAGAACATGTGTTTAGAAGCAGGTATTTAGAACACATTATCAGTAACAAGAATCTGGCTGCCCAACCTATAGAGGAAGAAACCCACAATGTCTCGCTCCATCACTTAGCCCAGGAGAAAAATCACTGCGGCTGGTACCAAGAGGGGTTTTAAAGCCAGAAAAATCTTCACAGTCAAGTCTGTCCTACAAAGAAAGGTCAAAAACTTCCGAGATTTCTGCTTACTTTGGAAATAACGTAGCAGCTGGAGGTGCCATCCAAAGCTAATGTTACCATCCAATTGGGTTACTTTACTGGGACAGTGAGCAAGCACTTCTACTCCTCTTGCTCATCGCTATAGTATTGCCCCGTCCTGGTCAAACTAAAGGAGCACAGCTTCCTTTGGAGGCAGGGGGTTATCTGAGACGTCCTCAGCAATGCACGTTATCACCACAGCACTTTCAGCTCCTCCTGGCACCACTCAAGACGGTAAACTGATTCCTCTGCACAGCAACACATGCCACAGTTTCTGCAGTTGTACATCACTGAAACAAGACACCCAACTAATTTTGGTTGGAAGGACAGATAATGACAGAGACGCCAGCACTCCTAGTTTTAATGCTGGTCCCAAGATTCCCTTTTGAGTCTCAGCCAAGTCATTGAGCCTCTATGTGATGTTGGCACCAAACCAATGTTTATGAAGTGCTTTTGAGATATGCTGGAAATGCCAAATATTATAACTTGCATTTGGAGCTATGAATAGCAGATTGGAACATTAGTCTACTGGCATAACTGAACTCAAGTTTTGCAAGAACAGAAGTAAAATAACAAGTGATATTCAATGATCTGGGAGAATGGCATTTGAGAAGAGGAAGCAAAATTTAGTTTTGAAGTACTGCAATACCAACACTACTCCCTAAACACAATTTAGTCACACCAGAAGCTATTTCTAGGTCACTGTCCTGGTTTCAGCTGGGACAGAGTTAATTTTCTTCCTAGTAGCTGGTATAGTGCTGTGTTTTGGATTTAGTATGAGAATAATGCTGATAACGCAGGGATGTTTTCATTCCTGCTGAGCAGTACTTGCACAGCGTCAAGGCCTTTTCTGCCTCTCACCCCACCCCACCAGCGAGCAGGCTTGGGGGCACAAGGAGCTGGGAGGGGACACAGCCGGGACAGCTGACCCCCACTGCCCAAAGGGCTATCCCACACCACATGGCGTCATGCTCAGTGTATAAAGCTGGGGAAGAAAAAGGAAAGGGGGACATTCGGAGCGATGGCGTTTGTCTTCCCAAGTCCCCGTTACGCGTGCTGGAGCCCTGCTGTCCTGGAGATGGCTGAGCCCCTGCCTGCCCGTGGGAAGGAGCGAAGGAATTCCTTGCTTTGCTTTGCTTGTGTGCGCAGCTTTTGCTTTACCTATTAAACTGTCTTTATCTCAACCCACGAGTTTTCTCACTTTTACTCTCCCGATCCTCTCCCCCATCCCACCGGGGGGGAGTGAGCAAGCAGCTCGGGGGGGCTGAGTTGCCAGCTGGGGCTAAACCGTGATAGTCACACAATTCACTTACAGCCCAATTATCAATTATTCATCTCAGAGTTTTAGAGTTGCTCACCTTTTGTACCAATCCATAGCTGGTCTTGCTCAAGTTTAAAGGTCAATCTTACTTTCCCCCCTGACTTGTTGTACATGCCAGATAACGGCACTGTTGGCAGGCGCTCCTACAAAGAGGCAACATAGTAAGGTGAAGGACTTTAAGAGGAAAAGCTATATCCTCTTAACTTTTTAAGCACAAGGATGATCCATCTTTCCAGTTTTCTACTACGATAGCAAGGAACGATTGAACCAGCAAAGAAAGGTCTCAAAACACAAACAACGTCTCTCTCTCCTGACTGTGACAATTTAAGTACTTACCTGAACACCTTTAACAGAAGGCATCACATCATCAGGTTTTCCTTTATCCAATACTTTTCTGTGTTGCTACAATACAAAAACAGAAATTAGAATTTACAGAAACGCAACGAAGCTTTTCAATTTACTTCCAGCTGCACCCTTGGCCATATCCCCGATAGCACTAAGAGACAGTTAAGGACTATTCACAGTCATTTATCACACAGGAAACGGTTAATTTTCAAAGTTAACCGAGCACTTTCTGTGACAGTCTAAAGAAATTATATAAATGAATAAAACCCCAATATAATGCAAAGGGTAACATCCCTCCTAGAATATACAGAACTATATATCTCTAAAAAATTAAAGAACCCCGAGTCCCACTTTAATATCGTACATGCTGAATCACATAGTTGGCATTTGGCAAGACAGTTTTAACAGTCAAGTGTTATATCCAGTGAATGGCAGAAAACCCTCCACATCTGACAGTGCAACATACCGCAACACAGCAACAAACCAGAACAGATTAGAGCAGTAGTAACTAGGAAAACCATGCTCACAGCTTGTAAGTTGCTGAGTACCTTTAAACAATGATGGAACTTACAGTGAACGTGAACTATGATAAATTATAGAAAAACAAAAGCATGTTTCATAAAGGTTGCAGTTGAGTGATGCACTATTTAATTTTTAATCAAATCACCTTTTAATCAAGGTACTGGGCGGGTAATACCTCGAGCTGAAAATCCTTTATCAGCCCCACAACACTGCAGCACCGCCACCAAACCAAGGCTCACTGCGCTGTACTTCACTCCCTATTCGGAGGCAGCACTTCAAGATGCGAGAGGAGTACGCAGCATCCGTGTTCCCTTCAGTGCTGGGACAGCTGAAGGAACCGCTCTCTTGCTGTTCATTTTAAAGGCAGTTTTTGGAGGTCAAATGCTTTTATGCCACCAAAAATTAGTTAGTTTTTAGATAGAATTAATTTAGACTGCGTTTGAGCTAACAACCGTGAAATATTTCTATTATTTACCATTTCTTGTCTGAAATGCTAGGCTGTACTTAGCACCAGGACAAGCGGTGTCTTGCAAAGCCCCAGCCTCCACCAGGCTAAACGTTTTTCTGCTGCTAGAACTCCTCTGCACAGAGCCCTTCTTCTATCGCTTAGCAGTGAGAAAAGAAACCCCAAGAGAAGCTTTGAGGAGGAACAGGACCCAAAGGTGACTGCAGAGCATTACAAGAGAACCGCGTAAATCCTACAGCTCCCCCACGCCAGGAATTATTGAGACATCAATAACCTTTTGTCTGCAGAGTGGCTCCTTTTTATTTTCTTCAGCTTTGACCTCCTGTTGAGCAGCTTCTTTGGGTGTATTTACTGCTAAAACATCATTGATAGTAGAGCCAACGACCATTATTTTCGCTCCGTTTGTTACTTTGATTTCCCGCAACGTTTTCTCCTCTGGTAGAAGTCCCTTGAACATAACTTTCTGCATAGCAGGTGGAAGGCCTAAGAGGCAAGAATAACCATTACCAGACCGCCGGACAGCGGCGAGAGGAGGCGCGGGCTGCGGCGGGAGAGGCGGCGGCAGCCCCGACAGACCTGTGAGCGAGTGGATCTTCTGCTTCAGCTCGGCCCCCGTGCTGTCCAGGCAGAACTTGACGTCGTACTTGTTCTTGTTCCAGATAACCTTTAGCTCCACCAGCTCCTTCCCGCTCTCCGCGTCGCCGCCGTTGCTGACAGACGCCTGCGGGGGATCCCGGCGCTCCTCGCCCTCCGGAGACCGCCCCGCCGCCGGCGAGCCGCCCTCTCCGCCGCAGCCCAGCGGCAGCTCCTGCGCCTCCGCCTCCATGCCCGGCTCCTCGGCACCTGCAGGCGAGCGGACAGGAAGCGCCCGGCCAGCGGGAGCTGCCCCGGCCCACCCGCCCCGACCCGCCCCGGCCCGCCCGCGCTCCAGCCCGGAGCGCCGCCCGGCGCCGCGCCGCCCCCGCCGCCCGCAGACTGCCCGGGGCCGGCTTCCCGCGCCGGCGCCTCCCCGCGCCTCGCCTCCCCTCCCCTTCCCTCCCCGCCCCGTCCCGCCCTACCCCGCGCCGCCGCCCGCCGCCGCGCCCCGCCGCCGGGACCGCGGGCTCCTACCATCGGCGGCAGCGGAGGCGGCGGCGGCGGCCATGATGATTGTGTACAATCTGCCGCGGGGCACGCCGGGAAACGCCCGCCGCTGCCTGCTGGGCCGCGCCGGCTCCCGTAGCCCGCCCCCTCCCGCCTCTCCCGGCCCGGTGGGCGGGGCGGGCCCCGCAGGCCGCGCCCCCCGGCCCCCGGCCGCGCCGCCCGGGGACGCGGGCAGGGGCGTCCCGGGCCTCCGCCCACGCCCCCGCGGGCGCCGAGGCCCTGCCCGGTGGGGTCCGCGCTGCCGGCGCCGCGCGGCAGCAGGAGGAGGGTGGCGGCGGCTTTACGGGGCGCCCCGCCCCCCGGCCGCTGCGGGCCAGGGGATTGGCTGGGCGCGCCCGGGCGGAAGCGGCGCCCGCGGCCACGTGGGCGGGATGGCGCGAGCGCTGCGGGCGCTGCGGGGCGCGGCGGGGCCGGAGCGGGGCCCGGGGCCGCGGGTGCGGTTCGGGCCCAGCCCCACAGGTAACGGCCGGCCCTCGCCAGGCCCGCCCCTCGCCCCCCGCGGGGCGCCGCTTTGGGTGGGAAAACGCGGGTCGGCACGCTGCGGGAGCGCGGGCCCCGAGAGCGGGGAGAGGCGGCGGCCGGTGCCGGGCCGCGGGGCGCTCCGCGGCTCCTTCCGCTGCGGCCTCTGGGCTGGGGCGCCCGCTCGCTCTGCGGGAGGGCCGAGGGACCCGGCTCCGGCCGGCCCCCCCCCCCGGCTGGGCTCGCCCTGAAGCGGCTGCAGCTCGCGTCGGTCCAGCGGCACGGCAGGGCCGCGGGGTCCCGTCCCGTGGAAGACCACGGCGGTGGCATTTCCCGGCGCCGGCCGGCTTACCGGAGATCTGCGGATCCCTTCAGGGAACGCGTGCCTGCAGGGCAGTTGCCAATAGCTCATTCCCGTAGCAAAGCCCGCAAGGGCAGCGAGCGTCTGCAGCGCGGGCCCCTGCGCGCTTCGCGGCCGTTTCCGTTACAGGTAGCGCAGCCCTTCCAGCTCGTGTTGAAAACTCTCTTTGTTGGGCCTTCCTTATCATGGTCTCCTCTGATTTCCACGTGATAACAGGTTTCCTGCATTTGGGCGGCCTTCGGACTGCTTTGTACAATTACATTTTTGCCAAAAAACACCGAGGGACCTTTATCTTGAGAGTGGAGGATACGGATCAAAATCGAGTGGTGCCTGGAGCTGCAGAAGGAATAGAAGATATGCTGGATTGGGCAGGTATTTACAGACATCTTTCATTTGTTACTTGCTGAAAGATTCCCTTCAGGAGCCAAATTGAGAGTATTTTGCATGATGGCAAGCTGTGCAGCGTTTCAGATGATGAATTAGTTGAAGTGTAGTTATTTCTACAGGTAGGCGTCAGGAAAGCCCTATTGGAAGTATGTTTTATAGCAGGAATAACTGGTTAGGCTTGGTTTCTTTTGGCTGTGTTGTCTGACGCACAGAAAGATCCAAACGTGTGGAAGCGGCCCGATGTGCAGCTGTAACAGAAGCTGTGCAGGAGAGACCTGATGGGAGGGTCAGAAGTTGGAGCTCGCAGACCTCACTGTAAATCGATGAGTTATTTGTATACAGAGCATTTGCTAAAGGTGATCTGGAGGCGACAGTTTTCATTTTGAATCCTCTGCTGCTTTTTGAGCTTAAGAACTGGAAGTGAGGGTGATTTTAGAATACAGAGCTGGGATAAAGTTAGGGCCAGATCCCTCAGATGCTGCCATTAGTGGGTAGGTAAACTTCAAGGGACTAGGACTTTGCTGTTGAGTAATAACTTTGGAGTAGGTAAAATAATTGGCTACGGTCTCACCTGTATTTTTGTGGTATGAGTGTTTGTTACTATAAAAAGGGTGGATGCTACTTCGTATGCGTACACCTGACTGCGTTTTGCTCTAAGTGGTGTATCAGCCGCTCAACTGTTTACTAGGTTCTGATGTTTTTTTCTGTTCATCACTTCACACACACAATACTCTAAATTCCGAAGGTGTTGGCTGCTGTTTATCTTCTGAGTCCAGGGGAATCTGACTCCTGTGCTAGACAGATGCCGTTAGCTGGCTGCCCTGGAGCAGAAACCGTCTTTGGACGCTCTCCAGAGCCTTGCTGTTTCATCTTCATTCACTGTGCTCTGATGGTGGGTTTCACTCTGCCTTTTTATGGGCTTTCTAAGTCTCGCCATACTGATATTTCAGGTATTCCCCCTGACGAGAGTCCTCGCCGCGGTGGTTCCTTTGGACCCTACCAGCAGTCACACAGACTTGACCTTTACAGGAGAGCCAGCGACGTGCTTTTGGAGAGAGGCGCGGCGTACCGCTGCTTCTGTACCCCTCAGCGCCTGGAACTGCTGAAGAAGGAGGCTTTGCGGAGCCAGCAGACCCCACGGTAGGGATTCCTTGTCCCCTTGGTGGTTCCCTGTGCTGTACGCTTCCAAAAACTTACGACAACGTGCGCGGCAATAGGATTGTAATCTCGCTGCCCGTAGAGAGAGAAGCCAGCGTAACCCTTAGAGGCTTAGGGGAGTGACCTCCAGAGATGAGGTAGTTTGACTGGAGGTGTGGTGGGCAGGTTACAGCTAAAATTCAGGGATCAATTTGGAGTTTTGGAAATGCAAAAATGGCTGATGGGGTCAGCCTGTATCGAACTGAGACCTTCGTTCTCCTTTCTTAAAGATACGACAACCGGTGTCGGCACCTGACGCCCACAGAAGTGTCTGAGAAGCTGTCGCGGGGCCTTGACTGGGTAGTCCGCTTCCGCCTGGAGAAGGGGGTGGAACCCTTTCAGGACCTGGTCTATGGCTGGAACAAGCACGAAGTGGCTGATGTGGAAGGCGACCCAGTGATTCTCAAGGGGGACGGCTTCCCCACTTACCACCTGGCAAATGTGGTGGATGACCATTACATGGGCATCAGCCACGTTCTGCGCGGAACTGAGTGGCTGACTTCAACGTCCAAGCACCTCCTTCTCTACAAAGCCTTTGGCTGGGATCCCCCTCAGTTTGGTCACCTCCCGCTGCTTCTGAACAAAGACGGTGGCAAGCTGTCGAAAAGGCAGGGGGACATCTTTCTGGAGTGCTTTGCTCGGGATGGCTACTTGCCAGAGGCTCTGCTGGACATCATAACCAACTGTGGCTCTGGATTCGCAGGTATCGACAACAGGCTCGGTACTTGCTAGGACACTTCTTGATGCTGACTTTGGGGAATGGGTTAGGTTTGTTTTAATAGCTGAGAACTTTGACAGTGTTTGAAGGGATCAGGGAACGGGTGTCAGGCGAGCAACCTGTCACTGAAATGCCACCAGGGCTTCTGCAGAGCTCCTGTGAAAGACTGGGTGGTGTGCTGGAACGGTGGGAATCTTTCTGCCTCTGTGCAGGCATTTAAATTGAGTCTGATGCTGAATGGGTTCCCACTTGGGACAACATTCGTCTCAGGGTGAAGAAACTGTCTGTGAACTCTTGGGAAAACTTGTATTCTGTGGTTAATAATTGCAGTGTCCTGTATTACATCTGTCACACTTCTTGTTTAACCTGAAAGGCCACGAGAAGTTGAGTCAATGACTCCTTTCGTTGCTCTTGCTGTGTGGGGATCACAAATTAACTTGGCTTTGGGAACTCTGCTTGGGCATGAAACCTTTCTTGGGCAGTGGAGCCTCCTGGCCGAGCGTTACTTCTTTTTGGCTGACTGATGCAAGGGATGTTCCACTGAAGAGCCAAGCAGAATGTCCCAGTTCCCACTTCCTCACCAGTAGCGAGCAGAGCCTGCTCTTAGGGAGAGGGCAGCTTCCCGTGCGTGCCTGCTACGAGTTCCCTCCTGTTTGCTGGGGTACGTCCCTGTCGGCACTGCGACAAGCGGCTCTCCTGGGCCGCTTCTTCCTTGGGTGTGCTGCTGCCCCGGCCCGGTGCCCGAGGCTTGCAATGAGACGCAGCGACACTGGTTCCCTGCGGGAGAGTGGATGTGTATTATTCCCTTGTTGGGTCATTTTGCAGAGAAACAGATGGGGAGGACTTTGGAGGAGCTGATCTCGCAGTTTGAAATAGGCAGAATTACAACCCACTCTGCCCTCCTGGATCTTGAAAAACTCCCAGAATTCAACAGGTATAAATATCAGTGGTAACTTCAAAATTTAATAATCTGTACATCGGTGAGAATTTATTCCTAGCATTTGGCTTTGTCTGGAGATTTTATTTATGGATCGAGCATGGTCCCAGCACAGCAGCTTTTTCGCTGCGCTACAGCAAAGTGTAAGTTTCTGCTTACACCATTCCTCTCTCCTCTCCCGTCCTGTGCTCGGACCCTGGTGTTGGGCGCACTGTAAAAACCTGGGCAGACGGTGTGTGGCTAGGAGGATGCAAGGTCTTAAGTTTAGATTCAAAATAACATCTAAAAAGAGGCAACACTTCCAGAGGATACTTCTGCAAGTACACTCGTGTGCTACGGGGATATTGTGCTGCTGAGAGTTACCGCATCTTTTGTTCACTGTGGTGCTTTAGCGCTTAAGGCTTTGTTGTAGAAAGTCTGTCTGGGGTTTAATGTTGCTTTTCTAACAGTTTTAATTGGTAAATGTTGTGAGGTTGGGATGATTAGATCCAATCTAACCCAAAGCAGTCCAAAAGCAGTTTTCTTCTTTGTTACAGGATTCACCTCACCCGTCATATTGAGAATGAAGAGCTGCGACAGAAGCTAATTAGAGAGTTGCAGTTGCTGGTGGAGCACGTCTATGGGGATCAACAAGTGGATCAAGAGGTTCTAGGAAAGGAATATGTGGAGCGAGTCCTCCTGCTGAGAAAAGTATGAGCAGTGATAGCACTGTGGCACTGTTTGGGGGAGCTGAGGTTTTGTGGGGTTCCTGGATGAAGACTCAGCTGAGTCCTGGGCACTGCTTTGGTCTGAGCTCTGAAGCTCCACAGCCTGCAGATGGCTGTCACTGCCAGCTCAAGTGATCGTGTGCGTGCTGACTGCCAAAACCCGATGATATAGTTAGCTGACTATAGGAATGGGCATGGGGAATATCTTGGTGGTCTTTGCAGAGCCGTAAGCTCATCCGTGCTTTGCCGAGCTATCGGAGAGCTCCTTCGGCAGAGGGAGGACGTGTTCCTGCTGTGGCAGCAAATCAGGGAATTGTAGGATTTTCTTGGAAGGCCTGTCTGATTTGTGCTCAGAGCAGGACTGTCAGTAGCGCTGGATCAGGTCATCTGTGGCTTTGTCTAGAGGAGCGTTGAAAACCTCCAAGCTGCGCTTCTCCAGTAGCCCAGGATGCGGCTGGCTTGTGGTGGGAAGGTCCAGCACCCGGGGCCCCTCGTGCTAGGAGACTGCTCGCCTCTAGCGTTTGCTGCCGGGGCAGCATAAGGTGCTTCTGCTTTGCCGCTGCTTCATGCTTTGGTAGCAGAGTCAAAGCAACCTCCTTGCAGAGGTGGATGAAGCTCTCGGTGGTTAAACTAGTGGGGTTTGTGCATTGGGAGTGGCAGTTAAGTTACCCGGCAGTTAAGTGGCAGAGTGCCGGCTGTAAAGGGGACAGAAGATACTGTGGCTTTTCCCCATGCCAGGAAGGAGGATGAGCCCAGCTGTTTCCCAGCCTGCCCCTGGGATGCCGCCGTAGTATCTGGGGACTTCCTTGGGAAGAATAAAGCTTCTTTATAAGGGCAGGAAGAGACCCGACTGTTCCAGCACGGAGGCTTCACTGTGGCAGCGGGACGGTGACTCATGTGACTTCCCACTGTCTCTTGAAAGGTGGCAGATGAAGGCGGTGAGCCACTTCCCCGGACTAACTCTGCGTCAGCCTGCACGCGGCTCTGCAGCACGGGTACGGCCGCGGCCCTTTGGGCTTCTGTGTCCCTGCTCACACCAGGTGGTTATGGGTGTGAAAAACTCAGCTGCCCAAATGTCAGCGGTTCACGTTTCCTCTGAGCAGTACCGAGTACGAGGCAGTGGTGTGTTTGGACCCTCTTTAACTGTTTGTGAAGTCCAGACAGGATGTGTTTGCTCCCCCCCCAGCTCAACCCTCAGCCTTGACAGCTTTGCTTCCTTTCTCCAGGGTCACGTAAGCCTCCTGAAGAACCTGGTGTCATCTGATTATTCTTACTTATGGGTTAGGCCCTCGGTATCCCGAGAACAGCTACAAACTATTTCTGCAGAAGTAGATGAAATAGGAAAACTAGTCTTAGGGTAAGTGTCTCTTCCCAGCTCTGTACACACCCACCTACCCGCCCCGGAGCATTGCTCTTGGCTGCTGTATTGATGTTGGACATGCCCATAGTTCTTACTTAATTTGCTTCACTTTGGAATGTGCTGTAGTTAATAACTAGTGAGAAATTCTGTGGTTTTAATTGAAAAGCAGCTCGCCAGCGGGAAAGCTCACATCAGTGCTCTCAAGCAAGAATTGTCACGTCTGGATTCAGTAAAGCACCAAGCACGGCGGAGTTTGTGTGCCAGCATGGTGCTAATGAAGCAGCGCTGTAGCAGGGTTTTCCCATGCCACCTGATCTCCCGTGCTTTTGTCTGCTCTAGCATCGAACCGGAGAAGCGCAAGGTGGTTTTGGTTAACATGTACTCAGATTATGTAATGAGACTTCTGGGTCCCTGGAGTGAACCCCGTTCGTGTCCAGCCGGAATCACCGTCGCTTCTGAAGAGCTCGTCCCTGGGGGGCTTTTCCTGCTTCCATTTCTTGGTCTCTAGCTGGCAGTCTGCAGTTCTGTCTGCTCCGAAACATTGCTGGGATGGCAGACGGTCTGCCCAGCCTAGGACCTTCCTTCTGTGCCAGTGAGTTTTGTGGGGTTTTGCCAAGGAGTTTCACTGCTGCCCCACGTCCCTCTGCCACTCCACGCCTTGCAGCTAGGTGGGGTGGTATGTCAGTCGCCTGTCCAGTTCAGATCTCGCCTCTGGACTAAAATGAGCTCTGAAAACCAGTTTTGGGAGTAATTAAGGTGGCAGTATCTGCAAATTGAGCTATTATTTCCAGCTATCTGTAAAGCTGGTTGCCCTCAGTCGTTGTCACAGCTGAGTGGTAACTGAATCGAAGTGATGGTAATTTAAATGTCAGAATGCTCGCTGTCCTGGAGGGATAACAGTACTGCTACCTACAGCTGAGTACTATCAGCGATGGCCCCTGCATCTCTAAAAATCATATTATTAAAAAAGAACTCGGAATTACTGCTTTTGCTGTGGTTTTCCAGGTCCTTGGCATAATTTTGTGATTTAAACTTGATGCTTGCTTTTCTGAACAAACTCTGCTTCTGGTGCCGTTGACGTAAAGGCGTGGTTTTGCAAAGCGGAGTCTCAGCAGCAGTATGGAGGCAAAGCAGTACCTGCCAGCCTAGGCGGGCACCTGCGTACGCGACCAGCGCTGCGGTGAGCAGAGGGAGTGCCCTGGCACAGAGCAGGAGGGAAGGGCAGGGAAGTTTACCTTGAACTGCTGCTGTTGCCAGAAGATTTTGCAAAACCAGTCTGAGGCAGCTGGCAGTCATCAAAGTCATTAGTCATTTCTGGGTAGGAATCCTGTGTTTTGTACGTCCCCAGATTGTAAGGACATCTTCTTTCCTAAAGGCTCATGACGAGGCGGGCAGCTGTTTTGACTGTGGAGGAGTTGAACAAAGACCTGAGAAGCCTCCAGAACCAAACCAAAGAGACTAAGTACAGCAGCATGATGAAGCTCCTTCGCTTGGCTCTCAGTGGGCAGCAGGTAAAAAAATATACGTTCTGAGTCTGAGACCTTCATTTTTTTTTTTAAACAGCTATCTTCTCTCTGAGCAAGGTATTGGTATTTGGACATCTTGCAAGAATTGACATCAGTTTCTGTTACGAGCAAATGTACCAATATACAGCAATTCTGGAAGAAAAGGCTGTTCTGAAAGTTTCAGAAAGGCAGAAGTTGTCAAAGCACGAGTATGCTGGGCACAAGTCTGAAGTCAGAAAAACCTCTGGACCAGCTGTAGGGAGTGTTGGCAAGGTTGTAGGTTTTGGGTAAAACTGGGGTTTTATGTGCAATCTGCTTTTACAAAGTTCAAAACCAAGTTCTACAGAAGTTCTTCAAAGCCTTATCCTGGCTTAGGCTCTGGCATCAGTCCGTCTGGGTCAGTTTGACCATTCTTAGCATTTTACTTCAGGAGAAAAAAAACCCCAAACTTGTTTCGAGATTACTAATAAAAGCTCTACCCTTGGTTTAACAGCGATCTGATAGCTAATCACTCTATCATTTCCGCCATGATGATGCACAAACACGTGCTGAAAAGTGTAAGTTTCCATTTGTACAATGACTTCTTCTGTGTTTTCAGCATGGACCGAGCGTTGCTGAGATGATGGTGACCTTGGGACCCAAAGAAGTGTGTGGAAGAATACACAAAGCACTGTCTAGCTAATACGAGACAGAAATGACACCGACAGCCAGCCCATGGACTCAGATGGTGTAGGCAGTGCGTGTCGTTGTCCTAGACCTGTATTTTTTGATCTCAGCATGATTATCTTTGATCAGATGAGCTGGGCTTTAGACCAGGCAGGTGTCATCGTGATGTTTCCAGGTCTGTGTGTATCTGCACTAAGCATAAGCCAGTTTGTATGGGAGAGGAACCGAATACGGATTTAGGTCTGTCCTTCTGCTTTCATCTCATGCAAATAGACTGATGCAAACTCCCAGGCTGGGAGAAAGAGGCTTTTATCAGCGTTTAAATTCAGACCACGTGGACAGAAGCAATGCTGTTTCTGATACCAGCACGGCTCGTCTCAAGCGACCGGTCTCTTTTTGGAGAGGGCCTTGCAATCAGGGTACCTACAGCTACGACAACACAGGTCCCCAACAAATACGGTGGGGAGGGTATTTTTATAGATATAAATATATATATATAAAATATTGTATATTGTAGCTACTTCCCTCTTAGCTTCCCTGTTGTCCTGCCAGGCTGAGTGAGCTGCCCGGAGAGGGGGACTCTCCTCCCTGCGTACTGTGTCACGTGTGTGGTTCTGCTAAAAATATCCCTGACCAGGAGATTGGGATGTTTTTTCCTCTTTTGGATAACGACCTTTCCATTATTAAATGAATGTGGTGACTTTTGATTCCGTTCTCGCCAATGCGTGCTCGGTCTGCACGCCAGCGAGGGGAGGAGCTGCCGGAGGGGTGGAGGGAAATGGTTTACCCAGCCGGCCCACGCCCACAGCGTACGCTTCCACGCCACGAAAACTCGCGTGGGCTTCCCACAGGGGCGAGCGGCGGCGGGCAAGGAGCAACGGCGGGTGGATCTGCTTCCTGCTCGCAGCGGAGCGGAGCGAGAGTCCATGGCTGGCACCGGGGAGCTGGAGCAGTGGCTCAGTGAGTGGGGCTGGGGGTCAGGGGCCGGGGCTGGCATCGCCGCTGGCGGCGATGCCAGCCCCGGCCCCTGGCCCCGACTGGGTGGGCACCGGAGCAGCTTCAGCTCTGTAGAGAAGGGTCCGTCTCCTCCACGGAGCCCTTTCAGGGTGATGTTCGTGGGTGCTGTCTTAACCTGCTGCATCTCTCCTGCTCCCCATCTCCCCTCTCCATCCTCAGCCCCAGTCCTGCCAAAGCTTTTTGAGTGCTGGACCGGGGAGTGGATAAAGCCAAAAAAGAGTGTTTTCCTCAATTCAGAGCTTTGGGATGGGCACTCGTGCAGCCCTGTTGCAAAAGGGTAAACCGTGCCTGTGTTCCAGCACGGCGAGGTTGGCAGTCCGGTTCTGGGAGAGCTGCCTTTAAATGCTTTTTAACAGTTTCTCGTGCTCTGTGCTGAAAGCAACATCGCGCTGTTGCTGCTTTCAACGCCTCAGTTTGTGCCTGACTTTGTCTCTTTAGGAGTGTGTACTCGGGACTGTATTTTTAGGCAGATTTTAGTAACAGCTGTTTCCTGCTCATCCTGTGTCTTCCATTTCTGCCTCTTTTACAAAAAGCCCTAAAGCGGCTGGTGCAGTGCGAGGTCTGAGCCGCTTCCTGCCTTGTGCCGCTCGCTTACGCGCCTCTCGCACTGGGGCTGCTTTTTCTTTCTTTATTATGATTTTTTTTTTTTTTTCCCCCTGTGTAAGATAAAGCCACTGACCCAAGTATCCCTGAGGAAAACTGGGAATGCATCCAGCGGTTCTGTGACCAGGTGAACGCCGACATGGAAGGGTAAGGCAGACAGACGGCTCTTTGTATTTGCTCTGGGCTGCGTGTCTGGCTCCGAGCTTCGCTCACGGCTGCGGGGGGGAACGGGACCTGTAAGCCGCGGGGTGGGGAGCCTGGAGAGACAGCTGGGAGCGCTGGCCGGGCTCTGCTGCTCCCGAGAGCGCCTGTGCAAGAAGGGGTAAATAAGCTGCAAAGAGGTGTACGCCAACGTGGTGGAGGTGATGTCTAGGAACGGGCCCTGAAATCCATTAGCGCAACCCGCGAGGCGGCAGGTCCTGCCACCGTGCCCTCCCACCGCGGGAGACCGGCCGAGGATACCTGCGTGGGGTTCTGCAGGGAAGCCCTGAGGGAGCTCGGCCTCGGCTTTTCCTTTCAGAGAGGTGGGAGATCGCTGCTGGGACTTCCCTGCCTTCCAGCTGACAGTCGGGGCTCCGTGGGAAGGAGCAGGAACGAGTTAAGCGAACGACCTGCCAAAGCTTAGCGATCATCTCTCTCTTTACACAAAGACCTGCGTACGCAGAGCCCGAGTCTGGGACCCGTCTCCCCAGCAGCGCGCGGGCGAGCAGGCAGCAGGCTGTCGGGCTGTGAAGCGCAGCTCCTGGGACCGCAGAGCCAGCTCCGTCTCCCCGCGCTCGCCCAGGGAGAGCCCCCGGCCCCTCCCAGCTGGCTCCCTGCGAGGGCTCGGCCCCTCGCCACGGCTGGAGGACGGCGGTGGGGTCGCACGGGCTGCTTCAAGCCGCTTCTCCCAAGTAACAAGCGATAGGAGGAGAGGAAACGGCCTCAAGTTGCGCCAGGGGAGGTTTAGACTGGATATGAGGAAATTTTACTTCGCTGAAAGGGTTATCGAGCACTGGAACAGGCTGCCCGGGGAAGTGGTGGAGTCCCCATCCCTGGAGGGATTTAAAAGCCGTTTGGATGAGGTGCTCAGGGACATGGTGTAGTGGTGGGCTGGGCAGTGTTAGGTTTACGGTTGGACTCGATGATCTTCAAGGTCTTTTCCAACCTACACGATTCTGTGATCCTGTGACCTCTCGCCCCTCGTGCGTGTGTGCGTGCCCCAGGCCAGCGCTCTGCCAGAGGAAGGCTGCCTGATGTAGCAGGTTGTGAATCCGGCAGTTGCTCTTCTCTGCAGGACAAAATTAGCAGCGTTTGTTTTTCCTGGGAACTTGTGTGCTGTCTGACTTGCTTCTGCTACTCCCCAGCCCGTCGCTTGCACCGAGGCTGCTGGCACATAAAATACAGTCACCTCAGGAGATGGAAGCTCTCCATGCTCTCACAGTAAGTGCTTTCATCCAGCTGCAAAGAGAGGCAAGTTGGAGATAGAGTTTGGGGGGTAGAGACAGTGTGGCTGTCTCTTCTTTTCCTCTTAGATGTCTCTCCCTTTCTTTTTCTCTTAGATGTCTCTCCCTTTTAACTTTCCATTGCACAAGGAATACAGAAACCAGGGTATAACGGAGGGAGTAACTGCTGTCGTTCCTCCCCATGTCGTTCTGCTGAGGTGTTTCAGTGGTCTGCAGCTCTTGCTGTTTGGCCTGTGGTCCCACCACAGGGTCAGTGGCCCACAAGTTATTAGTGATGGGTAGAACAGAGCAGACGGTCTTAAACCTGCTGCTTAAGAAGGTTGCATGAAGGAAAAATACAAGTTCTTGCTGCACAACTTCCTCAGTATCCTGTATTTGTGAATGCAGTGCCAGAAAGTTCTTAGATTTAGTATTATAATGGCAGTTAAGATAGTTATGAGGTTATTTTAAAAAATTCCCCGAGACCCGTGTGTACAGTTTCTGTTCGGTACTGTTTTGTTTTCTGCAGGTGCTAGAGACCTGCGTGAATAACTGCGGTGAAAGATTTCACAATGAAATAGCAAAATTCAGGTTTCTGAATGAGCTGATTAAAGTGCTTTCCCCAAAGGTAGGTAGTCACGGTTATGCTGGACATAGCAGGTAGGACATACTGCTTATTTCATGCTGGATATGAATACTTAGAATTAATCTCACATAGAAGTAGAGCAGAATTTGTTAAGAATCTGTGCCTCTAAGCACAAGGACTGGATGTGAATCCCCCTGTAAAAGATGTGAGCCAGGGGCTCTTTCTGTGAAAAGCTCTTTCCTTGTGGTTTCTCCCAACTCTGCTGGGACAGTCAGATGCTCTGGAGGAACTTGAAATTGTTCCTGTGGCCCCTTTGCCTCTCGGTGATTTACAGACCTTTGGCTGGGGAAAGGGAGAGGACAGAGATGCCAGGAGCTGCCCAGAGCCTCTCCCGTGTTTTCTTATGCTCTGTCCTCGCACTCCTGTGCTCCGGCTGCTCTCCTTCCTGCTCTCCCCGGCAAAGGTTAGCCTGGGTTTGGGTCCTGTGGGATTTGATCCATGGGGCAGGATCAGCTTGGGTGGCGGCGGGGGGACTGGCCTTCAGCAGCACTGGCGCAGCGCTCGCCGCACCGTCGCCTGACGGTCCTGCGCCCATGCGCCCCTCTGGGGTCCTGCCGAGGGTGTCCTGAAAGGCGGGTGGTGACAGCCCTGGCTCGGGGGAGCTGGAAGGGACCGGCCGTAGCTAACGTGGGAGCTGTTAGTCCCTTCCCGCTGCTCCGCTTCCCTGGCTCGCAACGTATTCATTCAATATATTCAATATATTCATTCCCGCTCCCTGCTGTGGAGCAGTTACTTTGCTTCTGAGTGCAGCCGCTGCCTCCTGAGAAGAGAAGCAGCTGTCAGAAAGGAGAAGTTGAGTCCGAGAAGCTGAGCGAGCTGTGAGTTCAGAGTGGATGCACTGGGTCCCCTGGCAGTGCCTCTCGTGATGAAAACGGAGACCCGTTTTATCGGAGGCTGCGTGATCGTCATGCCTCGCTCCTCCCTGCATCACACAGCAGGCCTGGGACTCTCGTAAATACCTTTCTCAGCAACTCGGTAATCGATTCCCCTTTTTAGTGGGTCCTGCACACATTTACCGCTTGTGCAGGCTTAATTTTCCATTACATCACCTCGATTGCAGAGGTGCAAAAAGCTGATTTCAGAGAAATGTTTAACCGAGCAGCAAAACCTCTTCTCCGAGTGCCAGGTTTGGTAAAGGTGTTTCAGTGAAACAACAAAGTTTAAAGAATGTATCACTACAGAGAGTTTTGCTGGCCGTTTTGACAAAACGGGTATCATTTTATGAGTTTAAAATGCCTAGTGTTTTGGAGGTTTGTGTATGGCTTTTACCATTCTTCCTGACGTTTTTATAATACATTAAAGTGAGTGCTCGTAGGCAATAATGAGAGAAATCGGAGAAAGCTTCCAGATGCTGAAAAAGACAGTAACTTTCGTTTCTCGTTTTGTTCAGTTTTCATTTGTCTGGCTCTGGCTGAGGCCAGTGGTGCTGTTTGCATTGCAAGCAGTTAAGGAAAGTATTTGAAGTCAAGCACAGAACTGTTGAAGTAAACCAACCTACTTTTGGTTTTGGATTCAATAACTGGCCAGAGAAGTTTTGAAGTGGTTTCATTTTGATTGTCATATAGTATTTATGTAATTATCATACGCTTAATAGCGTTCTGTGTATCTACAGCCACAGCTACGCACGCTGTTTCCTATGCCACAAGATACACGGTTGACAACACTGTGAGCAGAGCGTTAGGAATCCATCTGCTGCTTGCTCTCGGCACACAAACAACGCGGGGCTAGACCCCTGTGCCAGATCTGGCACTAACTCTTTGGTTTTAATCTGTTTTGTCTTGCTTCACTTTTTTGTTTTGTTTTGTTTTCAGTACTATGGAACCTGGTCTTCAGAAAAAGTCAAGTCAAGAGTCACAGAAGTAATATTCAGTTGGACAGTCTGGTTTCCTCAGGAAGTTAAAATCCGGGATGCTTATCAGATGCTGAAGAAACAAGGTTTAGTTCTGTTATTTCAGTTTCCTTTTTAGCCTTCCAAGTCACATGGTTTCAGACCACAGATAGCTGTCCTCTTTAATTTGTGACTCAGCTTCTTTCATAAAATGTTGTGCGTAAGGAAAAAAGGACAAAGGCCACACTGACAAGGCTGTTCGGGTACTTAAGGATCCATGTAACTGTTTGAAGAGATTTACCAAAGAGCAGCCGTATTGAGCCAAAGATCAGGCTAGCCTTGCGGCCTCTGCTCACACGCTGCTCACCACTGTTGCGCAGGGAAGAGGCGCAGGACAAACTCAGTCATCTGTGCCCTGGCATACTCTCCCGGGATTGAGGGATGGGTTCAGAGAGATCCTGAGCTGGACTTTTCATCCATTCCATCACATTTAATAGTCCTTAATGGTATTGTCATCCAGAAATTTGCCCAATCCCGTCTTGATATCCCAGCTAATAAGTTTCATAGCTTAACTAAGAAAATGCCAAAACACTTTCTGCGGACGTTCAGGGGAATTAGGGAATTTATTGTTAAATGCTTCCCACTGGGCTTGCTCTGTGCATCTCTGAGCATCAAATGGCTTTGCAAGCCGTCCCCCGAGTCCTGCTGTGGAAAGCTTCCTCGCCATCGCTGCCTGTCCTTCGTGCGGCTGCTGCTGCGGGCTGGGGTGCAGGGCGAGCAGGGGTGCAGGGCGAGCAGGGGTGCAGGGCGAGCAGGGGTACTGGGCAGGGGTGCAGGGCGAGCAGGGGTGCTGGGCTGGGGTGCAGGGGTGCTGGGTGGGCAGGGGTGCTGGGCGAGCAGGGGTGCTGGGCTGGGGTGCAGGGGTGCTGGGTGAGCAGGGGTGCTGGGCAGGGATGCAGGGCGAGCAGGGGTGCTGGGCAGGCAGCTCTCGGGGACCGCTGCCCATGCAACGCCTGCGTGGTCAGCGGCTGCCGCTGCTGGAAGCGCTGGCTGGAGAGGCAGGAGGGAGACGTCCCCAGAATCACTGCTGACGGTAGGGCTCCTTTGGTACTCGGTTGCGTGTGTTTGGTGCCCGACGCTTTATGGCCGCGCTGACTGTGGCAGTCCTGCGTGCTCCGAGGTCGATACTGGTGTGCTCCCACTCCTCTTGCCGTGGGAGAATTTTAGCAATTCACCCAGAGGGAGCTCAGCACACCCGGATTTTATTTTCTACCCTGAAAATCTCATTTGGCCTGTGCTTAATTCAAGGGAGAGAGGGAAGTCTTTTGTCTGGGTGTGTGCTAAGGTAACTCCTTGCTTCTCCATCTCATTCTGGAAAGTTCTGGGGAGGGGTGAAGGAAATAGGTGCAAAATCCAATGCATTGTTGAGCATTGGTGTTTCAACAGCTCGGGCATCACTGAACAAATATCGTTACCCATTCCAGGGATTGTAAAAGAAGACCCCAAATTGCCAGAAGACAAAATTTTACCTCCCCCTTCTCCGAGACCTCAGAATTCTATTTTTGACAAAGATGAAGAGAAATCCAAGGTAAATGTTAGGGTTTTCAGGCCTACCCCCCCACTCTGATTTGTACTGATGAGAAAACAGGCTCAGTCATATTTTGGGAGCTTTTGCTGTTTCAGACAGAGTATCTTCCGAATAATGCTAATACTTCTTGCTGTGCAGGAGCCAGAGAATTCTTTGATGCTTTGCCAGAAATTTTTGCTTAGTAAAAAGTGAAACTTTTTTACAGAAAAATATCAGTTTCTATTAAATTTTCCCGAGGGAGGGTTTCTCCGGGTCTTACAGAAGTTCTGCAGAGCCAGAGAGTTCCTATTGCCAGAGAGCCAAACAGTGCGTGCAGGCAGCTGTAAGAGGCAGCTGTATAATCTGGACTAGATTATGGGACGCGAGCCCACGTATTTCCAGGATTATGGAAACCATTACGACTGGGCGTCTCTCAATATCTGCTCTTATGTGATGTGTGTCTGCAGTACCGTGCCTAGAGACTGCTGCTCACTGCTGCCCAATGCTCTCCCCTCAACAGCTCTTAGCAAGGCTTCTAAAGAGCAACCACTCTGAAGACCTGCTGGCTGCCAACCGTCTGATCAAGAGCATGATTAAAGAGGTGGGAGCTCCTTGGGTCAGAAGCTGTGTCTGCAGCCGGGGAGGGTGGGAGGGGACGTGGCAATTCAGTTTTTGACAGCGGGCCCTCTATCCCTGACCCCCGTAGCGCCTGCCACCTTCTTGGTATTAAAGGGAACACCAAGAGGTGGCAACGGGAACCTTGCTGCGACGTCAGTCTCGGGGGAACTGTTGAAGCTGCCCCAGAGGAGGGGCGATTTTCAATATTTGTTATTCTGAAGTGACAGTGTGGGATCGTTTCATTTCATTTCCCTAAAATATGCCATTGCCAGGAGGAGGGAATATTTATATGCAGGAGCCTGTATGGCGGGACACCTCCACTTCAGTGGGATCCTGGCAGCAGTACTGCATTAGTGATAGAAAGTTTCCAAAAATAAACTCATTTCCCAGGTGGAAAAAAGCCACACCTGTACAGAACTGCCTCTTTTCTACACGCAATGTGTGTGTGCACGCCTGGTATGTCTTTTCATTTTCCATCTGAAAGGGCACCCCAATTCTCTGCATAAATAGGAGATTTGGTCTGGGTTTAACGAAATCCCTGCAGTTGTTCTGAGAGTGTCCTTCTGTATGGCAGAAGCCACCAACTCCCAACTCTAACTTTGAAG
Source organism: Mycteria americana (assembly GCF_035582795.1). Classification (NCBI taxonomy): domain Eukaryota; kingdom Metazoa; phylum Chordata; class Aves; order Ciconiiformes; family Ciconiidae; genus Mycteria; species Mycteria americana. Next base: position 1,011,030 of record NC_134376.1, on the reverse strand, counting down.
TCTTACTCGTACCGGTGGTGAGATGAATTCTTATGCACCTGCCCGGGTGCCCCGAGAAGGGCAGGAGGTTTCCATCTCCACCCTTGACAGGGAGGTGCGGTGCGGCACCGATGCTGGAGCTGTTGGGGGGTGAATCCTTACCCGCGCTGCTTTGTGCCTCCTCTACCTGCAATAAGATATTAGTGGGAAGCAACTCCCCAACAAGTGTGATCCAGAGTGACCCAGCCAAACGCGTGCACTGGCTGTCTTAGCCAAATCATCATCTATTTTATTTCATTTTTCATCAAAGGAACAAGAAAAGTCGGCTAAGGCATCCAGAAGAGTGAATACCATCAGTGAGGTTTCCGAGAATGTTAAACGTATGGATGAATTACTGGAAAACTACAAGAGACAAGAATTATCCGAATCTGACCAGGAGACGCTACAGGTAAATGCTCTTTTTCCTGCATAAGAGGTTCTTTTGACCGGCCGTGGCTGGGAGGGCCCAGGGCAACGGGATTCAAAGGGCAGCACGGTGCACTCCGCTTCTGCCAGGGAAACAGCATTACCACAGCAAATATTTCCAACATATTTGATGAATAACGGTCCCTCCCGTCAGCGTAATGGAAGTTGGAATGGAACCGTCTCCTGCTGTGCCGGTTTGAGTTTCTGACCAGGTTAGCTGCTGCTCTTGTGGTATCTTCTGGGGAAACGGTTCCTCCTCCAGTAGTGGCGGAACACGCGGGAATCCCCTTGGGCCTGGGCATGGTTAGGTGGGTGTGATGAGATCTGACCAGAGAAGCTGAAAGCTGTGGATTCTTCAGCTTGTGCTATGGTTTCTGTGATTCCCCTCTTTCTGCTCAGAGTTCCCTGGTCTGCTGCTGCTTATAAGCATCAGTAAATTGAGGAAACATTTGATGTCACTAATAGGGCTGTCCAAATAGCTTTATGGCCTCCAAATACCTGAAACTCCGCTAGGATGCCTACCAGACTCTCAAATTAAAAAAAACTTTAGACAACTGAATTTTTGTAGGTAAGAACTTCTCCTGTGGCTGTATGTGACGGCAGAGTTTGGAGTTAGATCCCTTTGGGGAGGGCTGCTGCTGTAGATGGAAGAGACCCTACTTTCAGACTGGAGAAGCGGCTGCCTCCGTGCCTCCTCGCTTCCTAAAACGCCGAGAAGAGAGCCGTAAGCGGCTTTGCATTGTCTGATGGTAGTTGCAACTGACGGTCGTAATGCTTCCCTCCGAGTACTGTTCACTCCTGGATACTTTTAAATTGAGTCATTTTACACTGATCTGTCTTACACCTGTATGCAGAGAGAGGATGCGATTGCTGCGAAGATACCAGCAAAGCCTCCTCGGTCCAGTGGCTGTGCTTCCAGGCCACTGTGGGTTTCTGAGAGTGCGGCAACACGCAGCATTGATACCCTTTGTCTGGACCTGGGCAGAAAGCGCGTCTTCCTGTTCTAGACGTAGCATGGATTACAGGTGGTCACGGGACAGAGAAGTGCGAGAGTGTCTGGGATCTCCTGAGCAATGACGTGAAACGTTTCCTTCCACAGACTCTGTTTCAACGCTGTGAGAAGCTCAGGCCGCTGCTCTTTCGCCTTGCCAGTGAGACGGTTGATGACGACGAGGCTCTAGGTAAGAGCCAACGCTGACCTTGGATTTCTTTGCGGTTAGGTTTGTCTACCTTTCCTTTGACCAGTGGGGTATGCCCTTCCTCTGAGAGGGGGAATGCTTAGCTGCTACCCTGGTGATGGCAAAGTTTTCCACTTTCACCTTTAAACCATGTCCATGGGAAGTGGCGTAAGTCTTCTCCCACTCCTCTCCAAGGAAGCTATTAATTTTCACGTGGAGCCCAAAATTAAACAGTGAATCCAGTTCTTCCAGCTGAGGTGGTTTTCGGAGTTTTTGGAGTTCTGATGTTCAGAGAACTGAAGGCTTTTGAGGTCTTTTCTCTACAGAGATTGAAGTTCTCTCTGTCTATCAACACAGAAGGGAGAATATTTTTTGAATTTCTTAAGTAATACGCTGAGGAGGGTCATATGAGCAGAATCCTTGAATTCCACAGTTGTGAAATTTAGCCCTTCCCAGAGGATTGCATTTCACAGTCTTGTCCGTATGTCTTGAAAACCTGACTGAAGTGATGTCTCGCTGAACAGACATCTTAAAGAGCAACCGTAAGAGCTCAGCTGTGCCTCAAACATTTCGTTCATACCCATGAATGCCAGGGTTCTTCCGCTGCGGAGCGCTGGATTACAGACTCAAGTACACTCGGAAAACTTGCGGAGAACAACGAAGTACATAAGAGACGGCAGGAACTATAAGTACTTTAGAGATAGGATCAGATTTCAAAGTGATCTTGGTAAATGAGAGAGGCCTGAAATCAGCAGATGTATGTGCAAAATGCTGCACTTCAGAAAATGGAATGAAAAACTAGCCAGGATCTTAACGCAGATTGCCCCACTAGACTTTGCTCCAGGCAGGTCCTCAGATGAACTGTACCTTTCTTGTGAGCAGTTTGGAGAGTGCCGTGGAACTGACCCTCGTGTTAGAATATTAATATTTTGTTTCTTCTCTTGTTTTCCAGCTGAGATACTGCAGGCCAATGACAAGCTCACACAGGCGCTCGGACAGTACAGGCAGGTTGTAGCCAGCCATGAAAACGGTGGTGGAGGAGGTTCAGCCACCGGCTCCGCCGACGCACCAGGTAAAGAGCATCCTGCAGCGTTCCACGACAGCTCTGCTCCTGCACGTCCTGTATGAGTGGAGTTTGGAAGGGAAGTGCTTCTCGGAGAATAAATGTGGAGAAAATCCTCTACCACAGGAAAACTGTTATGTAACCATCATTTTCTTTTACCTATGGTTGATAGAAAATATTCCCGAAGTTCTTCACCTCTGAGTCCTTTTGGGCATGCCTGTACCCATAATACACCGTTCCTTTCAGGAGGTTTCTCTTTAACTCTTTCTGCTGTTCCCAAAGCATGCCGGCCGGCCCCAAGGCGCATGAAGAGCTATACACTGATTGACTTCTCCGAACTGGAGGCGACGTCCCAGTCTCCTACAGACCGCGTTGCAAACGCAGCCACCGCCTCCCGCCACGGCAGCACAACCTCTACCTGTCTGCTCGATGAGGAGTTGAAGTCATTAGGTTTGTATGTGCAATTCAGTACAGGGTTACCCTTGTTACTAGGGTTCGTGGTGTTTAATAAAGATAGGAGAACTTTGACCTTAATGTCAGTCCTAAGAGAAAGTAGACCCTTTCAGCCAGAGTTCTAAGTTTTCAAGAATGTAGTTTCTTTAATGGTGTTGGACTGTAGTCAAACTGCTGTTAGACAACAAAGGAAGAACCTATGGAAAAGCCTTGTTTTCTGTAATTGATTGGTGGCATTTTGGCATCTTTCTTAGGTCTCAGCAACTCTCCTGTTGTGCAGAAACCACCACCTGATTTTGGCTTAGCAGAGGTGAGTGATCCTCAGGTACGTTAGTCCGTAAGGTACAAAGGACAAAAATCAGACAGGGGTCTTGATCTCCCACCTTTCTCTGGCAGCCTTTTCTAATGCCACTCTACTCTGACGGGAAACTGGAACCCTCCTGCTCTGCAATGAATTTCTCAGTTGCAGTTTGCAACCAGATTACTCATATTTATTGCTACTTTCAGTAGTGTTATTAAAAAATGAGATTGTTTTCAGTGGAACAGGTCTGATTTTTGCTGAGGTTCTATAGCACGAACCAGAGGTGCCTTATTTTTCAGACTGCTGTACACAATGGATACAGTGAAATTGTAAGCGCTGTGCAAACGCTGGGACTGCAGGAGAGCTGGGAAGACGGCTGCTCAGAGAAGAATGAATTTCAGGGCCTGGTTGATCAGCTCTCTCCGCCATCCAGGACCAAGACATTATCTTTGTAAGCAAACTGCATAATACGGTCTGACTTTGGAGATGAGGAATACTGTTTTACAGCAGCGAGGTTTAGGAAAAACCTTTCAACTGCAACTGGTTAGGGATGGCGAGCTATCCATCTGCGCGTTGGCTCTCAAGCAGCAGTTAATGGACCTGTTAAGTGCACTTTATGTAACGGCACTCTGGGACCTTCCAAGGGTCAGAAACGTGGGGAGACAAATCCCATGGCTTAGTAACAAGGTGATCTTGAGCTAAAGGAACAAAAACCTTACAGCCAGGTGTTCTTATAATAACCTGTGACTCAAAAAATACTTTCCCCAGCTTTCTTCAGGCTGTGACAAAGTAGTTTCCAGGCATTCAGTGGAAGCCTAACAGTTTGTGAACCAAATGAATCATCCACAGATCTTCAGAGCAGGTGACTGTTACGATACGCTTATCCAGTCTGCCATAATACGGGCCAAGAAATTTCACTGGCGATTCCCAGCCTCCTGCGTTGTCTTTGAGCTAGAACTTATTTTAATCTCACTGACTAGAGCTCCAGAGAGTCTGTGCACGGGGAGAGCAGACTTCCAAAGCCCTGAAACGGTTTCACATTAGTAACAGAAATCAAAGTCTGCCTTAACGAATGCTGAAACAGCAGCTTCTTCCATATAAAATAGAGACAGTTTTTGAATTTCTCAAGAACTCAAGAGCGTGTTAGCTTGTACGTTCTTTATACCTAAAAGTGATGAGGGATTGGGAACACAAAATGGACATAGCAGAAGATGGTAAATACCATGCAGTCTCCCCAGTTAATATAAGCTTTCTACATGCTTTTCTTTCCAGGGATTTATCACCAATGAAATTGCCCTTTCCAGATCTTCCAAATAGCTCAATGGCAAATACTTCATTCTCCAGCCTAGGCTACGAGCTGAAGCCTGCTGCCTCTTTGCATCCAGCTTCTCATGACGCTTCTCTAGAAAACCTTTTTGTCCCTTTAATTTCAATTACACCGAGTAAGTGCAATGATCTCTGTGCCCCAGCTCTGCTTACTAGAGGCTTACTAGAGCTCTTCTGTGATTTTTGCAGGGGAGCAAGCCAAAGTAGCTTCATGCTGTGCGGGTTGGCTGGAGAAAAGTAATTACTATTCTATGAAGGACTTAACGTATCTGAGAATTTGAGCTAGTGCTAGGGATCGTACCATGGCAATGTCCTTGTCCTCCCTACTCAGTAGTCGGGAGTCTCCTGCCCTGGCTAACCTTTGTGATGTGCTTTTAAACTGTCTGCCCTTAGCACCTTTAATCAGGCTTCAAGCAATTCTTCTCCAGAGGCTTAAAAGATATCTATGGGTGGGAGCTGTCCCGCTTCCTAAAGCAGAGCTGTTCTTTCCACCTCTGCTTTTCAATTCGACACTGGATGGCCCGGCCCTGCAACCACTTGACGGAGCATTACCCTGGGCGCGTGGCACCCCGGTGTCTCGGAGCAGGGCACGTCCTGTTCCGAGGACGGCAGAGCCTCGGCCATGGCTACTTTTGGAAGAGGACAGGTACAAAGACATTCTGACCTGATCGTCTTCCGACTTCAGTCTCTCAAGTGAAGGATTTCCCAGGTTTTGGAAGAGCTGGATGGGGATAGTCAGGTGTGGATTTATCAGGCACTGGTGATAAAGGGCTAAGTCCTGTGTGTGCCAAAGAGTTACATTTTGCTTTTCCCATCGTATCTCTATTGGATTCGTACCTGACATCTCTAGCTGACTGTTGAAATCTGAGCTGCTAAATCTCTAATTTAGACATTCCAATTCCTTTCCCCGCCCTAGAGGCGAAATGTAAATCACAGGCAGGTGCTGTATGCTGCTTGGTCTGTGAGTTTGCTGGAGGAAGTAAAAGTTTGTATGCATGGTTCCTTTCTGCTGTTCCTTATCCTGCCTTTGCTGTTCTGCCCTCAGAAGGGAGGGGGATCCATGCTTTGTTTCTGATTCTCCTTTTGTCTCCGGCAGGCAGTATCTGTCCACTTACTGTGTACAACAGGAATGGTTTCAAAGCTATGCTCCACTTCTCCAGAGACCCGGCTCCTGGCCGACCAGATGTGCTGGTGCTGGTTCTTTCCATGCTGAGCACATCAGCTCAACCAATTAAGGACATAGCGTTCCAGGCTGCAGTCCCAAAGGTGAGAAGCCTATGACGAGTAGCAGAGAGCGCGACTACTCAGAAATGTCCTGAGGAGAAGGTTCGCCATTTCTTGCTTAGGATTTGCCTTGCTCATTGGAAATTGCATGGCTCTGAACGGTGAGCCTGTTGTGTGGTGGTGCCTGCGGCCCTGGTGCCGGTTTCACAGAGTATATCCCTGGCCTTGAGACAACCAGACAGGGCTCCAGACAGGCTGCGTTAGCCTCCTGGGTAAGGCACTCGTTCTGCCTGTGTACATGCAGCACAGAATTGTCTATTTAGGAATATCTGCCTTTAGATGTAGGCTGTGGACAGGCATGCTTTTCATTAAATGACAAAATCTGGCTGACGTATCTTTAACCAGCTCTGTGGCTTGGGAATACTCCCAGCCCTTTTTCAGCGTTGACCAAAAAGCATTCCCTTTGTTTTCTCTTTCAGACCATGAGAATAAAGTTACAGCCAGCATCGGGCTCCGAGCTGCCAGCCTTCAGCCCTCTTCTCCCCCCCGCGGTGGTATCCCAGGTCCTGCTGCTCGCCAATCCGCGCAAGGTACGTGCGGTGGTTGAGGATCCCGTGCTGGTGGAGCACGCGGAATGTCACCGTAGCGGGTGGGGTATTTGTAGGAAAGATAGAGTATTTGTTAGTGGGGAGATGCAGGGGAGACATTTCTCCCACTGAAACAGCTTTCCAGAGCTAGAATCTGAAGGATCGAATGGGCGGTTGCTGCAGGGGCCTGCACAGTTCTGCTTCTGTCTACCTGCAGTGATGGCTCCTGGGGTAGACACTGGGCAGGTGTTTGCAACTGATGGAACATGAGGCCACGCAAGGCACAAGCGGTGGGTGGCAGTTCTGTTGCATTGATGAATAATTATGAGACTGAAGATTTGGTGTAAGGAATCCTCTGTCCCTGAGAAGGTTGGCCAGACCTGGATTGCCAAGCATGCCCTTGAGTGGCTTGCACCGGTCTCCCAGTCACTCCTCACGTATCTTACAAGGATCCAGGTCTTGTTCTGTGCGGAGCTTCCGCATGGCTGAAGCGTTACTGTCCCCTTTCAGAGCGCGATTCACGGCAGCAAGGCTGCCAGGGGTAGGGCTGAAGGGGACCCAGGAATCTGCAGCGGTGACGTCCCCCTCTCTGTTCCTTTCTCTCATAGGATCCCATCCGACTGAGATACAAACTAGAGTTCACGCAAGGCGTGCAGCCCTTCAGTGAGGTGGGAGAGGTGACTGGCTTCCCCGAAGCAGAGCTCTGGGGCAGGAGCTGAAGCTGCCCTATTGCCTTAGCGGTGGATGGGGACGGACTGTGTGCCAGCAATGCCGGCCTGGACTCCGCAATGGCTCCTTTCCTCGGGATCCGCCATCTCCTCCTTCCTTTTGGTTTCTGTGCGGGTGTCTGGCAGGAGGAGCGTAAACTGGCTGCTCTTGCCCCGGCCTTTTTCTGATGCTGCTTTACAGGAGACTGCTGTAGAGCCCTGCAGCCTGGGAGCCTTAATGCTTCTTCCATACAAGTGTTTCCTGCTGCTTTCTGGGCCAATTTTCTCTCTTCCCCATTACTTTTTCTTTGTCAATTAAAAAATAAAGGCAAACTGTTGTGGTTTAGCCCCAGTTGGCAACTAAGCACCACCCAGCCGCTCGCTTACCCTCCCCCCAGTGGGATGGGGGAGAGAATCGGAAGAGCAAAAGTAAGAAAACTCATGGGTTGAGATAAGAACAGTTTAATAATTGGAACAAAATAATAATAATAAATTGTAATGAGAAGAAAAACAACACAAGAGCAAGAGAGGAACAAAACCCAGGAAAAAACCCAAGTGATACAACTGCTCACCAGCTGCCGACCGATGCCCAGCCCGTCCCTGAGCAGTGATCGCTGCCCCCGGCCAACTCCCCCAGTTTCTATACTGGGCATGACACCACACGGTATGGAATAGCCCTTTGGGCAGCGGGGGTCAGCTGTCCTGGCTGTGCCCCCTCCCAGCTCCTTGTGCGCCCGGCAGAGCAGGGGAAGCTGAGAAGCCCTTGACCAGTGTAAGCACTGCTCAGCCACAACTAAACGTCAGTGTGCTATCAGCATTATTCTCATACTAAATCCAAAACAGCACTGTGCCAGCTACTAGGAAGAAAATTAACTCTGTCCCAGCCGAAGCCAGGACACAAACCTATACCACCAACCGGCCCTTACGGCAGACGGCTTGGAGCCAGGGCAGGATCTGTTCCAGGGCCCTACCCACCCCGTTTTCACTGGGGCCTGCGTGCCGACGTGCAGGCAGGAACACGAGGAATGGTGGGAGCTGGGCCCCGGTGGATGTGGTTTATAGGGAAAGGTACAAACCGGAGCGAAGGGACTAAATGGGGGGAACGCTTTGGGGCCGGTCTGTGAGTACCGCCAGCTGGCCCAGGCCCAGGCCCAGGCCCCGGGGCTTGTCCTGCGCTGGCTCCCTCAGCGCGGCTGGGGCGGCCTGGGGGTTCTCCTCAGCCCGGCGAGCGGAGCGCCCCTGGGGCCGACACGGAGCAGAGCCCTGCCCCGACCTCCCTCGCCACGGCGGTCTGTTACGGATCCCTGCGCTGCCAGCTGTGGGGGAGCAGAACCCAGCTATTTTGTTGCTCGTTACGGTCGGAGCAGGTACGCCGAGCCGGGAGGGCGGGAAGTTTCTCTGGGGGCCGGAGGGGTTCTCGGGGAGGCAGCTGCCCCCGCTGCGGCGGGGTCCGGCGGGCCGGGGAGGACCCTCCATGAGCCCGTCCCCCGGCCCTGGCAGCGGTGCGGGTTATTTCGGTGCCAGCCTGCCCTGCGCGGAGCCCGCCCGCCCGCTCTTCCCCCCCAGACCCCGCCGAGGGCCCCCCCTCCCCGCCGCTGCCAGGCCGCTCCGGGCCCCGGGGCCTCCGCCCCGCCCCCCCGCGCCGGGGCACGCCCCGCGGACGGCGGCCGCCGGGGCGCAGCGGTACGGTGGCCGGCAGGGGCTCGGCGGCGCGTTTCCCGGTGCGCTGCGGGGCCGCGGCTGCCGGTGGCCGGCGCGGACGCCGCTGTGGCCGGCCTGCTCCCGCGGGTGCCCGCCGCGGGCCCCGAGGCGAGGCGGCGGCCATGGATTTCTCCAGGTTCCTGTCGGATGACTTCGAGGTGAAGAGCTGGGTGAACGCGGCCTTCCGGGCCGTGCAGCAGGAGGCCCCCGGGAAGGTGGACGCCCACGCCGCTACCCTGGTGATGAAGTTGCAGCTCTTCATCCAGGAGGTCAACAACGCCGTGGAAGGTGAGGCGGGCGGCGGGGTCGCCGCCGGGGAGCGGGCCGGGCCGGGGCGTGCGGCCGCGGCCATCGCCGGGCGCCTGCGGGCGCGCCCCTCTGCTGGCGGGTAACCGGGCCGGGCCGGGCCGGTGAGGGTTTTGTCGCTTCGGCTAACCTTCCTCCCGGCCCAGGGCGGGCGGACTGACTGACTGCTGTAGCCTGTCCCCAGGGATCTGTTCTAAACGCTGAGAAACCGCTGCCCCTGCCAGGGCAGGTTTAGGTCGGGCGTTAGGAACAATTTTTTCGCTGCAAGGGTGGCCAGGCCCTGAACAGGCTGCCCAGGGCAGTGGTGGAGTCCCCGTCCCTGGGGGCATTTAAAAGAGGTGTAGATGGGGCGCTTCGGGACGTGGTTTAGTGGTGGGCTTGGCAGTGCTGGGTTAGCGGTTCGGCTCGACGATCTTACGGGTCTTTTCCAACCTCAACGATTCTATGATAAACTACGTGTTTAAATTTTAAAGATATAATTAAAGCTTTGTTGTTTGGTGTTTTGCTTTGTTCTTTGCGTTTTTTAAAGTATTGAACATTATATAAGGTTACTGAAAAACCCCGTCTTTCCTGCAAGGGCTCTCAGGCCCTCCTCACCGTACTGCTTGGTGTTCCTGTAGAAACAAGCCATCAGGCGCTCCAGAACATGCCCAGAGTCCTCCGGGAAGTGGAAGCCTTGAAACAGGAGGCAACATTCCTGAAGGAGCAAATGATCCTTGTTAAAGAAGACATCAAGAAATTTGAGGAAGACACAGCTCAGTCAATGCAGGTAGGATCTTGTCTCACTTAGTGTTTGTCTGCAACTTGTGGAATTCTAAAGTTTCCAGACTTGTTTGTATTAAACGATCTTGTGAACTCCAGATAGACGAAAACACTTCTTTTAACGTTAATGGTAGAAAAGCGGGTGTGACACAGACCAGTGCAACCCACAGTTCCTGAGGAACAGCCGGTCCTGTTTCAGTTCAGAGTTACCTGACTGAGGACGCTGATTTCTGCCCAGATTTCTGCCTGTTGCTAGCTGGGGTGCGTAGCATTCTTCAGGCAAAGTGGATACTAAAAGTACAAATCCCGAATTCAGACTAACCTTTTGATGTTTGACTTTGGAAGTTGATTTAACATCTCTGGCTCTTTCAGCCAACCCCTTCCCCCTTGTAATGGGCATGATCTTTTCACGCATGTTTTTTAAAATCTAGGCCGAAAATAACTCCAGTAATACAAGTATCTATGGCAGTCATCTTTTGTTTCAATGGGCAACGTATTTTTTGGTTTTTTTCTTCAGGTCCTGGTAGAGATTGACCGAGTGAAATCTAGAATGCAGTTGGCTGCCGAGTCACTTCAGGAAGCAGACAAATGGAGCACGTTAAGTGCAGACATTGAAGAGACTCTTAAAACACAGGTAGATACCCCATTGTTCTTTTTGGTCTTTGTGCCTTCAGCTTTCCAGGGAAACGGTGTTTAAAAGTAGGTTTTTGAAGTGACTTTAAAACACGTACCTGTTTGTAAAATGTCGTTATGAAATAGGTATAATGCTTTCTAAGGTCATATTCGGTAACCGGGTTGCCTTTCTCTGGTGGCAGGATGTGTCTGTGATTTCCGCCAAACTAACGAGTATGCAGAGCAGCCTGGCTATGCTTGTGGATACGCCGGATTACTCCGAGAAGTGCGTGCATCTTGAGGCTCTGAAGAACCGACTAGAGGCCATGGCTAGCCCTCAGATTGTTGCTGCTTTTAACTCCCAGTCTGTAGGTCAGTAAGGCTCGGTGTCGTTCACTATTGGTGCAGAGTGTCTTGTTTTTAAAAGGTAAAATGTTGTTTGGGTGGGGAGTTTGTGTCCTGAAGGCTGCTGGTGCTGGGTGTGTGCTTTTTCTGGTGGAGCCAGATGCCATCAAAAGTTGTGCTCTGCAGCTGCCCGCAGTCCAGTGCGTCTTTGATTTTCCTACAGTTTGGTGTACCTGTGGCCACTATGGGAAACAAAACGTGAGCTGGTTTTATAGGCCACGTAGATGTGTGAAATGGAGGTGCTGAGGCAGGGCTGCCCTGCTGTCATAGTTTAGTTGTGCTCCAAGTGGGAAGTGCTGCTCAAGTAAGCAGAAGGCCTCTGGTTTTGCATTATCATAGTGCTACTGGGCATTGCTGTTACTGCTTGGTGTTGTAATCAAGAAGGAAATTTGTTTGGAAACATTCTGACTCTCTACTACCTTGTAAAAGCTGTTTTATTTACTCTCCTTTAGAAAATTTGACTTTCTGGACTGTTCTTTGTGCTGCTCCTTCCCTCTCCTACTGTCACAGTGCTCCTGAAAAATACTCGTGCTGGTTGTTGCGTCTCATCTAGGTGCACCTTGAGGTCCCAGGGAGGCTCTGGGGCTGTGGCGCTTTTGCTGCACAGCGCTCTGTGGGGTTCTTGTCTACGTAAAGGCAAGGCGCAGCAGTGGGACTGCAGGCAGCTGGAGGGAGCAGAGGAGGGAGGAAGCTCTATGTGCTGTGCTCCTAACAAATGTGCTTAATCCTTTGCATAGATCCCTTTCTTCTCTCTCCCGTTCCTCTTCTGGCTCTTCTTCTTTGCACAGCATCCCTCTTTCTTGGACTGTGCTCATCACCTTCACAGTACATCCCGTGCTTTTTTTCTGCTGTTGCAGCGCGTTACCCTTTACAGACAAATTCAAGACAAAGGATGATGTTTTGGAATATTTTCTCTGCGTAGGATGAAAGTACATTGAATATTCATATGCTCTGTGAGTTCTCCACCAAAGAAAACACATAGGTGCAAGAAAGGTGCTGGCAGCAGGTCGACTGGTACGAGGTCCTTTACTTGGGCATACTGTTCAGAATAATTCACTTTAAGCACTTTGCGTTCAAAATCTGTTCTGGGCATGTGGAGATGTGGGCTTTTTTCCCATTGAAGAGAGTTTCTCTGTTTACTGTGAAGTCATGGGTTTTTTTCCTGAAGGCCAGCTCCTATAAATGTAATACAAGTCTGTAACCATGTCCCCTGAGAGTCTGTATTCTGTGACTTCCACAGATGAAGTTACTTGGTGTTCTAGTTTATCTGCCTTCGGGGTCCTGTTTGAAAAACAAGGTCCCGTTACTAATTTCCCTAACCCGAGATGTATTTTGTGGGCAGAACTATAGTCACCCCCCTTAGACTTTGAGGGAACTTGGATTTCAAAGCTTTGTGTAGGAGCTAACTGCGCCATTAGTCAGCCTCGAGGCAGCCAGCTTAGGTATCAGTTTGAGGAGTGGTGAAAGCAAAGCTGAGGACTTGGTGAGGTATGTTCTAGTTTTGTAGGTAGTGGCTTGTTTCTGGAAAATAATGATGATTTCCTTCTAGGAAATGCTCTGGTTTTATCTGTCTTTAATACTAGATACATTTCTTGGTTAAGAAGTTAAATTTAAGAAGTTATAGCAGCCTTGCAGTACCTGAAGGGGGCCTACAAGAAAGAGGGAGAGGGACTTTTTACAAGGGCATGTAGTGATAGGACAAGGGCTAGTGGCTTTAAACTCAAAGAGGGGAGATTTAGATTAGATATAAGGAAGAAATTCTTCACTCTGAGGGTGGTGAGGCACTGGAACAGGCTGCCCAGAGAAGCTGCGGATGCCCCATCCCTGGAAGTGTTCAAGGCCAGGTTGGCTGGGGCTTTGAGCAGCCTGGTCTGGTGGAAGGTGTCCCTGCTCATGGCAGGGGGGCTGGAACCAGATGATCTTCAAGGTCCCTTCCAACCCAAACCATTCTGTGATTCTAAGTTAAATTCATTCCTCGTGTCTGCTACCTGTTCTTGTTTGAGTGTGGGTTTTAGGCGGTTCTGCTCTTATTTGAGAAGATAAGCAAAAAAAAAGGTGAAAGTGTGTCTTTCTGTATGGGCCATTGTGCATACTCCCTTAAAAGAAGAATTCTCTTGCTCAGTTAGACTGATGTCTCACCCTCAGCTTTGAGACTGACTGTTACTGCCTGTGATTTTGTTTTCTTTAGATCAGGCAAAAACCTTTGTCAAAGTCTTCACCGAAATTGATCGGATGCCCCAGCTTCTTGCTTATTACTATAAATGTCACAAGGTAAGCATTTTGATAGTATTTTAATATGGAGGAATAAAAACTTGAATTCTTGCTTGGCTAGGACTGTAGGGGGAGCTGCTACATCATGTATTTTACCTTTCCTGTTTGAAGGAGGATGGAACCTGCTCTTTTCTGTGCTTCATTCTCTGACTTCTCTTTCTGGCTCTTAACAGCTTTGGTTACTCCGCATGTTTCAAAAGTAATTCTCTATTCAGGGCTTTGTGTTCCTTCCCGCAATAGACATTGGATATGTGCGTTCTGCTTGATTTCTCTGTGCCTTATAGTTTTGCTTTGCTTTTCTTGGATGTGGCTATGTCAGCAATAACTTTATTGCTGCAACTTGCCAGCTGCTGACTTCTGTAAACTCTTTTCAGGTAAGATTAAAAGTTGGAATTCCAGACAGTTCTGTAGCCATAACCTGATCCTCAAATTTCTCTCATGACTGTGACTTTTGAGGATTAAGTTCAAGGCTAGGGCTTGCCAAGTATTTCAACTATTATGTGGGGGTATCAGTTACAGTCTCGTTTTATGAGTAAAATACCAATGTTAATTAAATCTTTGAATCAACTAAGCAGTCTCTAGCTTCACGCTGAAAGTCTTTTTCTTCTGTGGTGCTGAATTATACCAAAATGTTATGTTGAGATCTGGAGAGAGGAGTAAGGCTGGGTGTTGTGTTTTAGCAAAAGTGCTTTGTGTGGGAAGTTCTTGGTTTGAAATAACAAAAGCTGGATCTGTGGACTGTCAGTTCTCCTCTTAGAATGGTTCTTATTACCCCTGCAGGTGCAGCTGGTGGCAGTGTGGCAGGATCTCTGCCAAAGTGACTTAAGCTTAAATCGCCAGTTGACTGAACTGTATGACACGCTCCTGGGGACCTGGCACTCACAACTTCAGTGGGCAACACAGGTGCAGTGACTGTTCAATGTTGGTGCAGCGGATGGGAGAGGACGAGATTGAGCACGCTCCCTTAATTCTCCTAAAGCTCTGAATAGTTCATTGGTGCTCGCTCTTTGAGTTACACTCTGTGCCTTATCAATGCGAGACAGGGCCTGCAACCTACCTTCTGTTTCTTGTCCAGCTCTTGTAGACAAGATTTGATTTCTGCTGTTCCACCAACAGCAAGGTTGCTGTGTTATTGACATTAAAGCTGCTCTATCGCTTTCATCTGTATCTTAACTTCAATCTAATTTGTTGGTGTTGCAAATGTGTTCTGTTGCAAGACATTTGAAATGCCTGAATTGCTTTATCACTTGGCTGGGAGGAGGCTCTCAAGGTCGTATTGGATGGATTCATGTCACTCTTTGTGAGATATCTGAGGGCTTCTGCTATCACCCGTTGGAGTCTGTGTGCTTGTTTTTCCTGCCAAGCATAATGTAGGATCCAAAAAAGTTATTGTCCTTTAGCGAAATGAAGAAATAAGTTCATATTGTTGAGCCTGTGAGAGTTTTTCATCCATGAAGGGTAAGCGATTCTTATCTTCATGTTACGAAGCCTGGTGCAAGTGCTAGGCCTGTGCTGCAAAGGAGCTCAATGTTTCCTTGAAATGTATTTTTTCTGCCTAATGATTCGATGTGAATTACAGGTCAGATGTCAGTTTACATTTTAGCAGATACTCTTTGAACTGGGGACTGTGAGAGAGAAGTGGCACATGGGACAAAGCTCGTGTCGCTCAGTCTCCTGTGTTGCTTCTGCTTTCTGAAGAATTCTTGGACCTTTTTCATGCTATTCAGTATCTGTGGCGACCTTGCTGCAGGAGACTTCTGGTGATCCCAGCTTTCAAAGCAAATGAGAGAGAATAGCTGACAAAAAAGTCACAATAAAAGGCTGTAATGCGTTTTATGCTAGTGGAGTTGAGGGTGGTGCATGTAAATGAAAGTTCTCAGCTGATTACAGTCTTTCTAGCCTTTCCAGTACTGACTTCTGCCTATCTGACGAGTAATTTGGCTTGTGATATAGTAGTATTTCTTCATATTTTACCAATATATGTGTTTTTTCCCAACACACCTATGAAAACTGAGTGCTCTGTTTTCAAATGCCCTTTTCTGCCAGGTGGTTTTTCAAATCACTGTAGTGCCTGTGTTCTGCTGAATTCAGGTTTTGACCTATATCTATCTATCTTGTTTCTTGGTTGCTGTATTCAAAGCACGGTTTCAACAGTAAAATATGTGTTGACCTAGGTTTTTGTAATCAGGCTGTCCTGCATGCTAGGTCAGTGAGGTTCTTGCAGTCTTAGCAGACCTCTTTTTTTTTTTTTTTTTTTTTTAACCTCTTGTGAGGTTTTTCAATTTGTTTTTGTTCCCTTTTGGTTGGGAGCTCGTGTCATCTGAGGAATCTGTGATCTCTTAGTGCACAAAATGTCATCTTGATCTGTATATCACTATCTCTCACCAATAGGTAATTCTATATTAATTCTTTAATGGAAGGAAGCTCACACCCAGCAGTTTTCTGTGCTGGGCGTGAAAATGTCCAGGTCAGGCTGCTGCTTTCTCTTCCAACTCTTTACTCCCTGGTTGTGGCAGCCTGCCTCTCTGCTGACAGCGTTTGCAAACCCGACTGTCCTGCCTCTTCTGTCCCTCTGTTTCAGGAGCCCAGGCCTCTGTGGCAAGGGCGTAAGGGAGACTAGAGTGGGCACGATTGCCCCTGGGAAGTGGTGCTGCGTCTGCCAGCGAGGCAGCAGCACGTGTTCAGCAGGGCTGAAGAAGGTATCAGCCCCTGGATAGACAGGAACAGCTCACTTTGGAGTGGGACAGTCTGTCTTTGCTGAGACAGTGACATGTGGTTTGTACGTTGTGGGGCTCTCTCTGGAAGCTATCTGCTGCTGTCTGCTGCCTGTCGTGTTCCTCTGAGATAACGTGCTTTTGCTAATAGCTTTTCTGTCACCGCAGGTTTTCAAGAACCCCCATGAAATTGTGACTGTATTGTTGATTCAAACTCTGGGAGCGTTGGTGCCTTCCATCCCTGTCTGCCTCAGCACTGCTATGGAGAGAACAGGCCAAGAAACCAAGCTGAATAAGCTGCTGGAGCTCTATGATGCCACCATCCACTTCGCAAAGGGGCTGGAAGTAGCAATGCTGCCAAACCTGAGTAAGGCTCTTGCACTGAATTTTGTCATTCTGTTCTGTCAACTCCTTTGTAAAGTTCCATTGTGGGATTTTGTTTAGCCCTACATGGAGGGAGGGATTATATCTTCTACAACGTTGAGCAGTTACATGGCATTTGCACCTTTGTGTGCGTGTATATGTATATATCGTACGCTAAAGACACTGACACAATACTGAATGAGTTTACTGAAGCAGACCTGTTCTGAGCATGCTTGCTGTCTTGGGTAAATAATATTTAGCACTCTTCCTTTTACAAGCATTAGTGTTTCCTCTGACTAACAGATGAGGAAGTGTCTCTAGGGAAGCTATCTGTGAAGCCTGTTGCGAAAGATCGCAAAGCTTAAAAGTCGAGGAGTTTTCTGGAATTGGGTCACACCTTACTAAACAAGAGAAAACCTGCTTGAAAGCTGCATCCATTGGATTCTTAATTTTTATTTTGTAGTTTTTCTGTTGCTACTGGCTTATGTTTTAATCAAGTGAAAATGCACGGTGAAATATTCTTTCTGAACTGTTGGTAGTTTATTCCCTAGCAGCATCCTCGGTGCTTGATTCAAAATCTAACCTGTGCTTTCCTTACTCTATGATGTTTGTCATCTCATTTTGGTCATGACTTGATGAATAATTCCTGCAAACCACAAAGTAGTGAGGTGCTGTGTTTACATAGGTTTATGCCTGACTTGAACTGTTGGCTATTTATAGTCCTTTATTAATCTCGTAGGGCCCCTTCAAAGACTGGGTATGGGAAAATCCTAAATTAAAGCTAATGGAGCACTCCTAATCCTGTGTTTCCTGTGTTTGGTTCCTCATATCATTGTCTTGAGCTATTTCAACCCGGATTCTTACTTGATCATGTAAATTATGATTACTGGGCAATTTCAGGGAGTATGACTGTCATTGTGTCTGGGTTTGTTGTCTTTGTGATTGCGTACTCTTGTCAGTCATTTTCTATCCTTGGCTTAGCTTAATTTGTGGTTCATAATAGAAATGATTGACAAGGACTTGGAAAAATGATGTCAAATTCTAGAAGATGATGCAATAGGAAGACAGCTGCTGAACTGTTATTTGAGTGTGTTAAAAAAAAGAAGTCTTTATTTCCGTCTCTTTTGCTATGGGGTAAGATGTTGGGGAAGAGAAGTATCTCAAGAACGGAAAGGCCAGGTGACTCAGCAGAACAGGGTCAAACCAGTTCCTACGTAGGGATATGTGAGGGAAGGGTTCAGTTATGATTCATGGGATAATTCAGGTTGAAGGGACCTCGGGAGATGATCTAGTCCAACCTCCTGCTCCAAGCAAGGTCCGCTATGAGTTCAGACCGTGTTACTCAGGGTATGGTCCAGTCTGATCTTGGAAACGTCCAAGCATGGAGATAGCACAGGCTTTGGACAACCTGCTCCGTTGCTTGTCTGTCCTTAGGGCGTAAAAGCTTTTCTTATATCCAGGCTTCAAAGTAATTCTGATTTGCTGCTAGTTTGAGTTTGGCAAAACTTCACGATACAGCTAGGGTCCAGTTGTAGTTTGAGAAATAATCATTCAGACCTGGGTTTTGTTTGGCTTTGCAGCTTCCTGCTCAACAGAATGGCGCTGAAATGTTAAGTTCATGGTTCGCGTTGATGAACACCGTGAAGTAGCAGTGCTAAGAGAATTGAGTTAGTGTCAATTATTTTGAGTATGAACGAGGCTTTCTGATAAATGAGAATTGCTCCTGTTTTAAGCTGTGGGAGTAATGTGTTTCACTTCTCAAATGGTTTCAATACCTTCGTTCTACTGTAGGTTGGAATGTTTAATAGATTTTTGTCACCCAGGCTGTTTTGGAGCAGTGAGTGATAATTTTCTTGAGGCACTTGTTGAGGTAGAACATCTTGGTTTTAGGAAGCAGGTAGAGATAATAACCTTGTTTTTAAAAAAATGGGGAAAAAAAAAAAAAAAAGAATCTGTGTCATTGAGACTTAAAGCTGTTGGGCAACATTCCAAGCCTGTGTAGGCAGCATGCTCTAATTGAAGAACTACTGCATGTTGCTTGAAACAAGGTTTTTAGTAGCATGTTCATCTATTTGTAGACTAAACATCTGATTCTTTGTAGAGGAGCAGAACCTGGTAAAAGTGATGGAACTGGTGGAAGCGGTATATGGTCCGTACAAGCCCTATCAGCTTGAGTATGGAGACCTGGAAGAAGAAAATCTCCTCATTCAGATCAGTGCAGTGCCCTTGGTAATGTCGCAGTCTTTGTTCCACTACGCAGGGAGAGGCTTGAAGCCTCTACTGAATACAAGGGTCTTTGCCATAGTTATTGCTCTTTCCTCCTGTAATTTTTTGGTAATATTTCCTGTTTGCAGTAGTATATTTTTACACTGTTAAGTAAATTTTGTTTAAGAAATAAAGTTAATTTCAGCAGCACTGTCAGGTCAGAGGTAACTCTTTTCTTCTTCTCCTTCACCCAGTAACCAGCACTGTGTGTATCTGCTGGAGAAAGACTTTACCAAAATATTACTGTTGACCAAGAGCCTGCTTCAGATTCGATAGAATTTATTAAGAACAGGGTCCGGGGGAGGAAGGTCCTTTTGTAGAAGATTCTGTTGCTGGCAGAACTCTTTTTCCTTGAAGACCTGGTAAACACAGGATTTGGCAGCCTGGCTTTTATTAACAGTCACTGTGCAGGAGGGCGGAAGCGACCAGCATTGTTCTCCGTTAAGTGTGTCACAGGATTGGAGGATACTGAGAGAACGTGTGTTACACAAAGTGTCTTTTCTTTAATGCCTGGACACTCACTGAAAGAAGAATCAGGCTCAACTTTGTTGTTGTTCTTGTTTAGGAGCATTGGGAAGTAATTGACTGTGTCCAGGAACTGAACCATTCAGTCAACAAACTCTTCATTCTGGCTTCTGGAGCCATCGACAACTGCATTAAACTCACTGATGGACTGGGAGTGTGTGGGCTCCTTAAGGCCCTGAAAGCTCTGTTCACAAAGTAAGGTGCTTTTAGTTACACTGCTGCATTTGTCCTAAGGGAGTAGCAAGTATTCAGTTTGTGGCCAAGGACTCTGTAGTTTATGAAAAATGGCTGAGAGCGGAAAGTATCTATAACCGTAATACGAATCATCTAATATCCCCTCCTACCACTTCATTCAGGCAGTGACTGTTTCTTAGGGGAAAAATGGAAGCTTTTTACGGCTAAATGGAAGACTTTTCTCAGCTGTTTTCTATTCTGGTTGGACTGAATTTTCATTTTTAATAAATACTTTTGGAGGGAAAAAACGTTTCCCAAAACAGAGTAAGACAAAGACAAATTAGGCTGATGAAAGTAGAACTTGGTGAGGAAATGTATACTTACTGGGACAAGTGACCTCACGTTCAGAATCTACCTGTAAGTGTCAGATACCCTAGTGAGTGAGGTTCACTATAAGTTCTCGTCTTAAAGTATCAGTGACAGCCTGCTTAGGTCATATTCCAGTACTGATTACCTCCTTATTCTTTCCTGATATCGAAAGAGCTGTTCACAAGGTACAAATCGACTTGTTACCTGGCTGCCCTGTGGGGAAGGGGGAAGAGGAGAGCACACTTCTCTGATCTCACCTTCTTTATAGGCCATTACATAGCAGTCTGCATGCCTCCAGCTTATGGGCATTATTTAAAAAAGAAGAGGGGGGTGTGGAAAACAAAATGTTCTCCTTTTTATCCATGTTCTCATCTGGGGAGTAGCTAAGAAAACAAATTCATGAGATTGTTGTCACTGTATTCCTGGAATAAGGGCCAAGTGATATTGGAGTAGCAGTAGCCTTATAAACTTTTTGTGGTCTTTCCTAGGAGATGTGATTAGGGTAGTGATAACAAAACTGTCTTACTCATACCTTCTCATGGGAGTGGAGAGTTCCTAGTAACCCATATGCAACAAATTGAAGTAGCCACACAGTATCTATTACTGAGTTTCTCCCTGTCTTCTAGTGTAGGCTTGAGTGGACTGTGGCTGATCAGTTCTTCACGTCCGTGTGTCTGGACTGGAACGGCAGTGTCTCTTCTCAACTCCTTTTAATATTTCTGGTTCTTATTTGGCCCTTGTAGAGGACTGAGTGAGCAAATTGCAGGACATGCAGTTATGCTGCTCTCCAGCCTATTCTCTTATGCTGGTGCTTATCTCTTCTCCATTTCTCATTACAGGTATACATCTGACTTTACAAATACATTGCAGTCTATACGAAAGAAATGTAAACTGGATGATGTCCTATCAGATTCCCTTTTCCAGGAGGACTGGACTGCATTCCAAAACTCTGTCCGGTAAATGGGAATTTTTTTGCCCAGCTCAGAACTGTTTTTTGTATCAAAGTTGGAAGGGAATTACTTGGGGTCAGCTTACACAAGTTCTTAGTGCAGAACGCAGGGCTATGCCTGCTTAGCTGCAGTGCTGCTGGGAGCATTAGTGTTAGTGACTGGGTTTCAGGTTGCTGCTGGCACAGTAAGTGCTGTGAGGCTCCCCACCCTGTCTGGGGCAAGACTGCATGTCATATCACTGGAAATATCAGCAGCTCTTAGAATTTTTCCCAGTGACACTGAGCTGGCCTTAGCCATGATGACAAGAAGTAGCATGTGGATGAGGCTGTTGGGCAAAAAAATTCAGTGTGTTATCAAATGGATGCAGAGGTAGTAGCCAAATTAGCTCTTGACAGATGTGTCCTCTGTGGGCTGTGGTTTGGTTATTGCATTTTATAATTACTTGACATGTGTCTGAGATGGGTTGTCGTGGGGGGAGTCTGGCATTATCTGCCTCAAATCGCACGACGTGTGTTTTTTCTTGTTCTTTCCCAGGATAATTACTACTTGTGGTGAGCTCCTTCGTCAGTGTGGAGACTTTGAGCAGCAACTGGCCAACAGGTAAGCATTGCCAAACTTAATGCATGAGCTGTCAACGTAGGTACCAAGTTGAAAGAAAACAAACCCCAAGGTGCTTCCGTTGCGTAGACCATGGAGGGAAAGCGGAGCCGCTGTGGTTTCCCCCCACTGCCCCTCTCCATCTTTTGAAATGTCAGAGGTGGGTCACAGACTGTTCCACTCAGTCGTGTGCCCTGAGACAGTCACAAGAATCCTTTTTCCTGAATACCTGGCTGGGCATCAAATGGACTGCCAGATTGGGGTCAGGAAGGAATTTTCCACCAGATCAAATTGGCAAGATTCTCACCCCCCTGGTGACACGGGGCATGACTCGTTGGCTGAAATGAATCTAGGTGTGCCTTAACTGAACGATTCCTTGTAACCTGAGGAGCGCCAAGCACAGGCAGCATGTAGATGTTTTGTTGCTTACAAGCTTACAAGCTGTGCACTGTTCAGCCTCTTGTACGTTGAAATGCTTTAGTCTGACTTGAGTGCCTCTGCTTTGTATAGGACGCAGTGGCCTGCAGTGCACAGGAGGCTGGGTTTGTTCCATCTTTGCTAGACGTTCTGCAAGCACAATCCTCTCTTTTTTTCATCTCAATATTTTTGCAGTTTTTGCATTGCACAGTCGACGTGAGAGTTGGCTGTAATTAGTGTCTGCCATCAATGAATACTCTCTCCCTTGAAGTAATGTAAAGGTAGTGTTGGTCCTTGGACCAACATGAGAACAACAGTGCTGATTTCAGAGGATTTTGCTGGTGACTTTGGTGTACTTGTTTTCAGGATTTTATCAACTGCTGGGAAGTATCTCTCGGACTCCTACAGCCCTTGTAGTTTTTCTGGCTTTCAGGATACCAGTTCTGCAGAAAAGAAGAGCTCCGTAAAGAATCCCTGGCAGGAATACAATTATCTTTTGAAGGAGAATCCATCTGAGTATGCCAGCCTTATGGAAACGCTTTACACTCTAAAGGTAGCTTTGGTGCCTGGGAAAGCCTGCCTCTGTCTCAGGATGCTGTTGGGCCAACATTTGGTAGATGAGACCTGGATTCCCCTTACAGCCTGATTACTTTTCGTCCTGAGCTGCAGCCTTTTTATGGGCTATGTTCCAAGTCTTCCACAGAGACACTGATTGATCTGCTGAGAGATGAGATGTCCAAACCCAGAAAGTCTGGACTCATTCCATCTCTCCCCAGATTCTGGCTGTGTCTTGTGAAAATGCGCTTGTCAGCTCAGGTGAGGGAGATTTTGTCGCAGAAAGCATTGGGAAGATTGTGTTGGAGCAACCTCAAATTTTGGAGCCCACATACTGGCTTCTCAGGGCTTTCTTTGCCACTTACGCTCTGCTGCCGTATCCATTCTGAAGTAAAATTCTGCAGGATCATTCATGCATGCATCTGTGAACAGGGTAGAATGACTCTAGTTATCTTCTTGTGGATCTAAGTTATGTTTGCCATCGTCAGTCACATGTAGAAGTGGTCAAGGTTATGAGTTCTGTCTCTTATTTCCTCAAAATGTTTTTATTTCTTTTGCACTTAATTTACCTGCAACTTGTGCAGCTCTGCCTTCAGTGTTACATGTTTGACTTTACACCTTTGCTAAATAGTCAAGTTCCATAGGTACCCTTCATGTAAAACTTTTGCTTAATTCCACGCAGGGAATCAGTTAGTTGTGCCCTTTGAGTAAAAGGCAGTTTTGCCATCTTCTCTGCAGGTTTCTCAGTATCTAGCCTGTACTGGTGCCTGGCATGGCTGGAATGCGATGCTGATTCTTTGTTCTACATTTCAGGGAGCAGTGCGCAGTTTCTGTCTTGCATAACTGGTTAGAATAGGGTGTCCCACAGGAAACAAGCTGTGCCATTGCAGAGGAAAGCTCTTTTGTATTAGGATGGCCTAGTAAAGACCTCTTTAAGAATGTTAACATAGCTTCTTTTTGGTCAGTTTAATTACTTCTGTATGTAAACATTTTTCTGTGTCTGTGTGTTAGGAAAAAGGTACGAGTAACCACAACCTGTTGTCTTCATCTCGATCTGCCCTAAGCCGCCTCAACCAGCTGGCACACCACTTGGCTTTCGATTCTGTTTTTCTTCGCATCAAACAACAACTCTTACTCGTTCCAAAGATGGAGGTGAGTAATGGGTACATCGATCTGATCTGAACTGGCAAGGTTTACCCGTGGGATCCCTTAGGGTGGAGTACCGCTCAATGTTGCTTACCTTTCTCCTTTTCAGAGTGTTTCCTTCAGGTATCGCATTTCTTCCATGAGCTACAGTCAGTGGAGAAGTTTACCTCCCCTCACCCACAGCATTTGCAACAGACAGCTATGTTTGCAAGCTCTGGTGTTTGTTTGAGATGCTGCTTTTCTAACTTGTATGAGCATGTATTTTCCACAGGGAGCTGTGTGGAAAGGGTTGTGTACGTTTTGGGCCTGAGGGAGGACAAGGGTAGCAGTTTTCTCACCGTCTGTGTTCTGCTTGCTAGAAGTCCTTGGGTGGTCACAGTTCATGTCGCTGGGTGAGCCCTTCCTAGAATACCGATAGACTTCACGCTCCAGAAGGTCATAGATTGTTCCTGCACTTTTTGCCTTACAGGGTTGGAATTCTGGTGGCATTGGTGAGACCCTGACAGATGACCTGCCAAACTTCAGCCTGACTCCTCTGGAATATATCAGCAATGTAAGAGCACGCGAGGGTAGTTACTGGAAGCCCAATGCTGGGGGAATCTCTTCTGTGTTTCCCCAATTTTTTGTAAAATTGTAGTATTTGTTAAAATTGTTGTATGGTGGTGATAGATGCTGTCAGTGGTCCAGCCCTCATCAGTTGGGTTGTGCCATTCTTTGTAGCTTTTATGAAATCCCTGTCAAATTGTGGAATAGCAACAGAACGTAGGGAGCACAAGGAGAGGTTCTTCTCTATTGAACTGCACTGTTTACAGCGTTAACTCTCGTAATGGGATGGGAAATGCCAACTTCTCTTTGTAGGGGTGAATACTGAGCATATCTTCATGATGCAGCCCATGTAGCCTAGAAGTTCCTACAATGTGTATTGGAGTGATTTAATCATACTGTGAAGTTAAAAAAGCCGTGAGCGCCTACCCTTCTAATCCCCATGGGACTCCTCGGTTTCTCTTTCTAATGGAATAACAATGAACCCTTTCTGGCAGTGGGGCGTCTGAGTGGAAGAGGAGAGCGAGCTGCTCATTCCTTCTGACTAGGCACTCTGCAGTTTGGTGCTGAACAGCATTCAGATTGCTCTCCCATTCTCCTGGGTGGTGCTTCAAGTCGCTGCCAAATTTGCAGTCAGATATTAATATTAGCTGCTATTATTATCTCAATACAAAGTATAATTTGATAAGCAAGTTTTTTATGTTACTATCATTCTGTGCATCACACAGGGAACAGATTTTTTCAAGGACAGGCTGCAACCAAAAGCTTTTAATATTTTGGTTTCCTCTGACTTATGGCCTACAGACTGTTATACTCTGCTTTTAAAGCTAAAAAAAAAAAAAGAAATGTATAGAAATGGGTAGTCATTCAATTTGTGGGATAATTTTATCATGGATAGTTTGAATTTAGCTATCTGAGAGACTTCTATGAGGTTTCTAAAGCTCATGGGCAGTGTATCAGGTAAAACTTCAAGGAAAGGTTGCTACTGAATTTCTAAGTAGCTTTCTAATTAACACAGTTCACCAGGAGAGATGTGCATGGCAGGTAAGAGGCTGAATATGCTTCCCTGCCACTTTAATTGAAAGTTAAAACTGAGATTCTGTGAGGAATCAAAGGACATTTCTGCCTGCCCAAGGCAAAGAGGAATTTCAGAAAATTTCAGATCCAAAGCATTTGTTTTCTGACATCTTTTCAGATCTACCCTTTATCCTGCTGCTGAGTGATAGGTGGGCCAAGACTGAGCCACGGCTTTGTCTTGGGTAGTCTTGAAAAAACACTACTGCATTGTTCAGTAAAATTGAAAACTAAAAAACTACAGTAGAGTTTAGAAACAAATTGATGTGGCATATGTGCTGCGTAGAAGAAAAGGCAGGTGATGTGAGCTCAGGAAAATGCTATTAACGAACATGCTGCATAACGGGGAGGCAGAGTACTCTGAACTGTATCTGCACCTGGGAAGATTCTCTGTGGCAGCAGGTGATCACTTTATAAACAGGCCAGTATTTGTGGTATGCCTCAAGTTACGTAGCTTACACGTGTGAATTTGTGAGCACGGTCCCTGTTTGGGAGTGATACGTTCCTGTAATTCATGATTATATTGTCACTTGAATCCGTGTTTCCTCTTCTGTCATTTCGTTTGGTTCAGTCTCTTAGATTCTGCTCTAGAAAACAAATTGTCAGGGACACTCCAGAGATCAAAGATTTGCTAGGAGTAACAGTTCTCTGTACAGGTTTTTCTTAACACAGTTGTTTCAATGACTAGTTCTCTGACCTTGTGAAAAATTATTTCTTGTACAAAGTGTAATGATGAGCAAGAGCCAATTTGTTTCTGAGCAAATGTAGGTTAGTGAGTTGCTGTCAAGCTCAGCTTTCTGTTTTCAGGTGTGGATTACTGCAGTTGACTTTTTTCCTCTAGCAAAGTACTTGCTTCACGTTTGTTCAGTGACTCAGCTCTTTGTGCTTTTATTCTAGATTGGGCAATATATTATGTCACTTCCTCTCCACCTTGAGCCATTTGTCACTCAAGAGGATTCTGCTTTGGAACTGGCATTACATGCTGGAAAACTGCCTTACCCCCCAGAACAAGGTAGGGTGAAACCCAAGACTTGAAGTGTCTGGGGGAAAGCTTTCACATTTTGACATTACATGGCTGTGATGTGTTATGGTAACAAAGCTGTTTGAGATCCATTTCCTCTCATCTGGTCACGCTATTTCTTCCAAGAGTCTCTTGGTAATACACAGGAGGGGCGAGCCTCTAAATAATGAGTAACACTTCTTCAGCGTGGTCTATTTCAGTTTAGCGTTCGTTAAAGCTGTGGTTTGGGTGCAGGGTCTGTTTCGGAGTTGGAGCAGTATTTAATAGCCTAGGTGCGGGGAGTGGACAGGAGGTACCTGGGGTCAGTTCCCAAACTCTGAGGGGAACCGTTGAACCATCTAGCCCGAAAGACTTCTCAAGTTAGCTTTTGCGGCTTCTGCTCCTTATCAGCCTGTCCGTTGGAGTACAGTTCATGGAGCGGCTCGGACTGTCTAACAGCTTGCTGAAGGGGGAGTCTTGCTCCAGCTTTGCACTCCTGCCCTCTCCTTTGTGCTGATGCCACAGTAGGCCGTTTCCATTCATTAACCCCACAGGAAAGTATTCACTTTTTTCTTCTTCTGGCCTAGCTTCTCTCAAAAATGCATCAAGAAAGTGATTTAAATTGACTTCCTAAGAGGTCTACTATGCAACAGAACTGGCAGGAGCACGCAGCAAGGAACAGGCAAAGAAGAAACTTGTGACCATGCTCAGAAGTAGTGAGTTGTTAGGTTGGCCAACCCTCTCGTGTAATGTCCCCATCTGCTGAAGAAAACAGCCCTGCATCGGTGATCATGCAGCGTATTCTTACCCCCAGACAGTATCTCAGCTGGGATTCTTGCAACAGCTGCTGCCAGGAGCTGACCTGGTATGAAGCTTTCCAGCTTCAGACCCTAGTGACATCTGGAGAGAATGTCCCGTAAGCTTAACTTTACACTAATCACTTGTGGTATAAAATGTGCAGTCCTCTGTGGCCTTACTGAGAACCGCAGCCCCTTAATTTGTTGCTAGAAAAAGAGGAGCCCTGAGCTCCTTTCTTCGGGAATAGATTACTTGTTCTCAAGCACAGTAGTAATACTGTTTACTTGTAAACAACTTTTTCCTCTGCCTCTTTTCTCTGTAAATCCAGGAAAGACTATTGTTATACCCTGTGTGACATGCTAACCTGTGCCCATCTGTGACAAAGATTAGGAGCCCACGGTCAGGAACTGGTCTGCCGTCATCTGTCTTGTTTTGGACAGGTTTTGCATCTTTGGGAATTTCTTTTCTTAAGGATCCAACCATGTGTTCTCGTCTCTGTAGGCAGGTTCTTGCTCAGTAAGGACACGATTCTGGAATGCTGACCACTTCATTTAAATTCCTTTTTCATCCTATATTAACTCCAGCTGAAAAATCATTGGAGCTCCACTGTCACTTCCAGTGCCACCTGAGTCTTTAGTGATTAGATACCAGCCACAATGATTAAACCCCCCGTGCTGAAGGAAGTGCAGCGGGTGCTGCGGGTGGCTGCTGTCTGAGACAGCTACGGCCCAGGTTCCTCTTCAGAACTTTCTCCCCAGAACACACAAGGAGTTCTTTCTGCGTGTCTTTCCTTAATTTCTTGCAGCAAGCTGAGTTTTGGCTCGTGTTCCTTCCTCAGGTGGCTGTCCTTACCTGTTGTGTCATCAGTCCTGCTGCAGTTAACAACAGTAGCTACGTAATGCTTCCCAGCAGGCTGGCAGTGCACCATGGTTTGCTGTGGTTAATCTCTTCTCGGTGTTTGTTTCCACTGATAATCAAGGAAGTGTAGAGCTTGGTATTTATAGTCTTCCTGTAGCCTTCTGAGAATACGCTCTTTAGTTCAGGTTTTTGCATTACTTATTTTGTCATCTTAAAGTATTTACATGTTTAATAGTTCATTGACTTTCGAAACACTGATGAACACAGAATTCTTTAGGGCTTGAAAAAAAGCTGTGAATCCTTGTCATTGCAGTAGTTTGTAAACTAGTCCTGGCAGATGATCCTATAGAATATGCCAGGCAGTGCCCCTGATCCCAGCCGGATGACCCGTCAGCCCTTTGGAACACACTTACCTGGAGAAGTAATGGAGGGAAGTAAAGCGTTTTGGGTCTTGAGCTAACTTTCAATATTGTATAGTGTCAGGGAGGATACGTAGTGCTTTGACTGCTCCAAAAACAGCTAATAAACTCTGAATCCTAATGAATACCTTAATGTCTTGTTGAAGAAACAGTTAACCATTTATGAATTATGTTGTGTTACAAATCCAGCAAACGCAGGTGAGTGAGACTGCTGACAGCTAACGAGAATTTTCTGTCCAGGAGATGAATTACCTGAGCTGGACAACATGGCTGACTATTGGCTGGGCTCCATCGCCAGAGCTACGATGCAGACTTACTGCGAAGTCATCCTGCAAATACCACAGCTCACAGTACATTCGACCAAGCAGCTTGCCACGGACATTGGTAAGCTCAGTGCACACACTGTCTTGAGAACTGTTGCCATAACACGTGGGCTGCTCTGTCATTACATTAGATTTGAAGAAACTGCAGTGCGGGTTTCTCCTTTAATCGTGAGCATGTTTGATCTGATATGATACGCTGCATGGTGAAGTGGCTCACAGCTTCTCTTTTGCAAAGTGTTCTGTCACACTTTGCAAACATCGAGGGAACTCTTTGAGGGAGGGGTGATGTTCCGGTAGGTACTCCTGCTTCTTCACTGCTTTGTGCTTCTGACTGTGGAAGTCCAAGTCCTTCTGAACTGAGAGGATTCCCTTACAAGCCGGTCTTAGCAAGAAAGATCTGTATATAACCTTTTCAAGTGTGGCACTGCTCTTTCCCTTCTCATCGAGTGCCGTGTACTGCCAGTATATGCCATATAGGGGGTACACAGCGTGTGCCAAGCCTGTTGGGAAGTGCTCCAGTGGATTACGAAGAGGGCAGCTGGTTGATTTCTTCCATCCAGTTGATTAGCTGAAGTAGGGAAGATCAGCTAAAGGCCTTCTAAAAGTTGTTGTGGAGCACTTGACCAGCATCCTTTTTTACAAAACCTATAGGATCAGCTCCCCTGCCAAGGTTAACTTATCGCCCTGCTGCTCGGAAGGTGCTAGATGACTAAAGTTACTTTCGACATGGAGAAATTTTCAGCAGCAAGGTGGGACACAGCTGGCACGTGTTCATCTCTGCTTTCTCCCATGCCACACAGAGTGATTGAGGGAGGACTGATGGAAGCTGTTGGGGAAAGCCTTTCTGCAGGATTATGGAGGAGATGGGTTTTTCTTATCCAGAACTGATGAAAGGGTCACCTTGAGACCACTACAGCTATTGCAAACGCCAGTTAGTCCTTTCTTTGCTGTAAATCAGGGATGCTGACTTCCCCATGGCCGAGCTCAAAAATAAGGATACAGACAGTATCTCCTCAGCTTGCCTGAAAGCGTGCTTGAATGCCAGTGAACTCAGCCTGAATCTCTCGTTGTTGTTGTTGTTGTTGGCATTGCTTAAAAACAAACTAGTGGATTAGAGGCTGGCTGCTCGGCATTCGCCCTGCCATCCTTAATTCCCCAGCTGGCTTTGAATCAGTGAGCTGGCTGGAACTCCCTCCTGCCTCGACAGCCATTCACCTCTGCAGAACTTCCCAGCTTTGTTGCAAGCTCTTTGCCTTTGAAAGTGTGATTGTGACCCTTTCTCTGTGACCGTGGTGACTGACCACCCCAAGGATGTTGTGTGCAGATACTGAAACCTGGCAGAACGTGTCTCGGTCCTCTGAACAAAACAGAGGTTGTCTGAACTAGCGTACAGGAAGCCAAAAATACGCAGCAGTCAGTACAGTTAGATTCCAAACACGCTGCTGTTTCCTGTGGGTTTGAGCTATCAGTGACAGGATTCTAGCTGTTGTGAAGAACGAAGAATAACTTTCATTTGCACAGTGTCTGTTGCCTGTTCAAATACATGTTTATCCTTGATCTTACAGATTATCTAATAAACGTTATGGATGCCCTCGGCCTTCAGCCATCAAGAGCACTGCAAAATATTGTAACTCTGTTGAAGGCAAAACCAGAGGACTACCGGCAAGCTGCAAAAAGCGTGCCCCGCAGAATGGCCAGCAGCATCGCTGCAATGAGAGGCCTGGAGTGTTAGCTGTAATGTCCCTGCTGCTGGACACTGTTCAAGGGCTGAACTGTTTGGGTTGGGTTTATTTCCCTATAAACTTTGCAAGGACAGTGAAAATGTCTCTGGGGATTAGGGGAATTTATTTCTGAATACCTTTTAATAAATGTCTTTGTCTAGGAAAAGCTTGCTCCATTTTTCCATCCTTAGAAATAAGGAAAGATGTCCTACAGCCAAATTTACCAAAAACTATCTGGATGAGCTTGAGTAGGCTGAGCAGTGCTGGCTTCTGACTAGAAATGTTCTGCCGGTTGCTGGAGAGTTCATGCTTCATGGCGGTGAGATGACAGGCTTTTTCAGAAAATTTAATCAATTCTGAATCTAAAATTATGGGGTAGGTACAACAAAGATCGACTGATTGGAAGCTCTTCTACCTGGAGGCAATGGTCATTGCTCAAGTCTGTCATTATTCACAAAGTCAGGAAGACAGTCTCATCAATTAGTAGATGAGGCATGATGAAGCTCAACCCTGAGAATAAAACCAGCTTTGTAGGTTGTTCCTTGTGTGATTAATGTATTCTTCTGAAAGCTATGAAGTTTATAAGAAATGTAAGGCAAGTGTTGTTTTCTTGTAAAATTTATTAAAGCTTGGTATATAGATCTTTGTAAAAAAAAAACCTCATCTAGCCTGAGTATGCTCCCAGCACTCCCACAGCTTTTTTTCTTAGGAGAAAACTGGACAGAATACAAAGAGGGCCCAAGACTGGAACGCCAGCTGTGTGAGACTGCTGGGTAAAACCTGACGTGCACACTCTTCTGTTCTGGAGGGGAAACACATCCTTCTTCCCCTTACCTGTATCTGCTTCTGCAGTTTTCTCCTTTTCTTCACCACCAGATGCCTTGGGGGAATAATTCCTTTCTCAGTGTCTGTGTTCTTGCCTCCTCTTTCCTTAACTCGGTTCAGGCTGCTCTAATCGGTGCTTAGCCTGATCCACAAATCTTTCTGCTGTCGTTGCTCTTGACTGTTTTCCCCGGCAGCCCCTGTCTTTTGGGCAGCCGTCGTTTCGCGCCCCGGTGCTGCTGCAGTCCTGGCCCTCCTCCGGGGACTCCGATGTGTTCTCCCCGGGGTGGCCGTGTGCTTGGCTGCCACGGCTGCCAAATCTGCCTCTTCTAGGCAGCCCCACGTCTCTTTTTGTCACCAACATCTTTTCTGTGTTTATAGCACAGATGTAACATGCTGATACAGGCTTATATTCTACCAGCGATATATTTTTTTGAGTGAAATTGGATTCCTTTGCCATTCTCAGCTGGACTTGGGTGATGTTTTACCACCAAAACTGCAGTTTGGGGAGGTGAGGAGAGCAGAGGTGCTTTATAAACAGTTTTTGGGTTTCGTGAATTTTGGCATCTAAAAAAATTTCAGAACAGGGAAGTGAAATGTGTTTTCTGGAAATTTTTTTTTTCTTGGCAAGGTTTTCAGTTAGATGTTTACTCTTGTTTCGGACTATGAAAAGTCTATTAAAAAAATCCCCAAATTAATGGGAAATTTAACTGTATTGAGTAGGGACTTCTCAGGTGTCTCGCGTGGCTGCGGTTTGGGAAGCCTTTCCCCTGGCGAGCTCTGTGCCCGGCTCTGTGCCCGGCCCCTGCAGTGCTCAGCTGAGTCTCCCAGCGGCTGCGCTGCTGCTGCAGCAAGGAAGAAACCCCTTTGCGCACATACGCTTACCTGCCATGGGCCCGTTTCGGGGAGAGAGCCAAGCTGTAGAGAGCCGGAGTCAAGTACCTGAGACACTTCCCACTTTATCAGTTGTCAGACGCCCTCTGTAAACCGGCAGTGACTGGAATAGTAACCGTCCGTGTCCTGCCAAAGAACACGCTCTTCCAATTTGCCCTTGGTGTGAGACGGGTGAATCTCGCCGATCGTGCCTCTCCCATCCTTCTGCCTTGTCGCTAGAAGGTGAGGATCTTGGAGGCTGTTCCTTGCCTACTGCTGTTGCATTTCGCAGGGCAGGCGGCCGCGGGCAGGCGCCCGGCTGGGGCTGAAGGTGCGAGGAGCCGGAAGGTGCAGACTGTCCCGCCAGCTCCGCGGCCTGAGACCTGCCGCTGCCTTGTCTGTTCGTTACAGCTCCGTGGCCGCAGGTGCCAGAGCCCACCCCGGGATGTCAGCAGCCATGGGGCCGCGTTTCAAAGTGCCTTGCAGAGGGCTGGCCTTAGGAGAACAGCTCTGCCTTCCCCCTCGCTCTGCAGCCCGTCTCATTGCAGCGAGCTCCTCACGGACACTGCTATTTCATCGGCACGGGAGCAGGCTCGGGGCGGTTGTTTTGCCCTACGGAAAAGCATGCGGTGTCTCCGCAGTATCTTTATGTTTGAACAGCTATTCGGATTCCCACGTGACCAGACTTACTGGTAGCGACGTTGATGGTGGTGTCTGTTGGTGAGAGCGTGGGAATAGATGCCCAGGTTTTTGTTCTCGGCTTTCCTAGTGTTTTAAGAAAATTGCTCTATTGTGTCTTTTGCAGGGAGCAGTGCTTTTTCACTGTTGCAAAATCGTTCGGAGGTCTTTGTCAAGTATTGGCTTGCGTGCGTACACTGAATCGGGAGGGGAGGGTGTCAGGTGCTTGTTTCTGACTTGGCCACGCTGTGGGATGAAGCGCTGTCATGTTACAGGGACTCTCCTTTTTGGTGAAGGAGGCTGTACCGTGGGTTTTCGGTGCTCAGGGAGGGAAGCATCCCTTTAGGGAGAAGGGACGTGAGGAGTCGGGCAGGAAAAGTCTAGGACAATTTGTAAGAGCTGGATTCCTCTGTCTTTACAAGCGTCCTAACTGCCTTTCATCTGCGCTGTGACCGCTCCGGTCGGTTTTATGTGCTTGCTGAGCTCATGCTGTCCCCAGAGTGAGAAGGCTTCCTTGAGGAGCAGCCGTGTTCGTGGGCTGTTGGTCATTCACTCTGGCAAACGAGAACCAGCTGAGGGATAAGGGTCCGGGGGCAGCGTGTGGACTTGTTAAGAAGGTGCTGCCAGAATCTGGTTTTTTATTCCTCATATATTTTATTTTAGGTATTCTCTGGCTGCAGATGACTGTAAATTACCCCTGTTGTTCCACTCCTCGTGCCAATTAAGATCAGAGGCGGGTACGGTTGCTTCCCAGCCCAGGACGGCCAGTGGCAAGGGATGAGTTCTGTGTGCTGAGTCCTCACTTAACTGCTCCAGTTCATAAGGAATCTGGTGCTGAGGGATGGAAGTGTCCTCTCCTTCTCCCAGTGTAACGTATCTAGCAAGTCTGCTTGCTTCATATATAAAAGATAATCATATGTTGTTTCTGAGGCAAAACGTCTTCTGGATTAATCGTTCCAGATGCTAAAAAGCCTGTAAAACACTCGTAGGTGGAATGAGTAGGAAGTTGTGCAAATGAAACTGCTCTGCCAAGTGGCATAGTGTCAGCTTCTAAATAACCTCCTTATCTCCTGGTTTTCAAGCAGTGGCAGCTAAAACAACCACAGCCTCCAGCTCAGGAGGTCCGTGAACCGTGGTGGCCAGGAGAGTGACCCAGAGGAAGGGCGGTTCTGCACCTGCCCCGGGTGCAGGTTTTTCCCTGTGCATCGGTTTCTGGGCACGGTCAGAATCCAAAGCCTCGGCCAGGTGGGTTGCTGAAGCACCCATCAAGAAGCAATGGTGAAACCTTTGCGTGGTTTCTAAATCAGCTCTAATGTCTGGCTCTGTAGGGTCTCCAAACTTACCCAGTTTTGAGCGTCCGCGCATGTTGAGCGAGAGGTGGTGGGACTCCAGTCACTGAGCTGAAGCCCAGGAGGACGTGAAGGAGCACACCACGGGTACGCACCAAACTCTCCTGATCCTCGCCTCTCTTTCTCAACAGCAGAAAACACAAACAGGCTGAGACTGGGATTTCCAGAGCTGGATGGCTCCCGTGTACAGAGAACTGCCTGCCTGTGGCAGCTGCTTCTGCCGCCGCTTGATATCGGTTTGCTTGTAGCTCTGGCTCCTGGGGTGGTTTCACTATTTAAGAATCTGAATTTAATTTAAAGAAAGTGGTTAAGCTTCTTGTTCTTATGATCACCAAGTGAACTTGGAAAATGTCTGTAAAAATTCAGATATCAGAAGTAATAGAAAATCTAAACTTTAAGTTGCCATTACTTTTTGGAGCTAATCATAAAATCTAAAAAAAAAAAATCACGAATCAAGTCTTATAAAATGAAGACTGCAGATCTTCTAGCGCATTATTATCGTGTAACTGTAACTGCAGCAGCGTTAGAGCAGCTATGCACCGGTAATGAAGGGTTTGACTTCCTCAGTGAATTTTGAACACAGAAGTTCCCCCGTGCAGGGCAGCGCCAGCCGTGCTGGCAGCATCTCATCTGGCAGATTGTCCCCCGGTTCCTCGGTCCTGCTGTGGTCGTTGTCAGCAACCGGACCCACCGCTTCCACCAGCACGGAGGGGAGATGGAGAGACCCTCGGCCCGCTCTGCCCCGGCAGCTCTGCACCGGAGCACCGTGTGCTCGGGGACCTTCAAGTGGAGAAGGAGCGTGGACCCCCCCCGCCGCCGCGGCTGCCCCCACCACCCCGCGCCCGCACCGCGCTGGGCGCCGTGCCCGGAACACCGTGTTCCCAGTCGCGTGATTTAACCAGACGATCGCGTTTCCTCTTGAAGTTTTGCAAAAGTACTTCAGTAAGGCAGGTCCCGGTGGGTTGCGATGGGCTCCTGGGAAAGCTGTGGGCCGGCACCAGCCGGGGGCCGGGTGAGCTCGCTGCCCCGCTCAGCCCAGCCCCTCGGGGACCCCCGAGCCCCTCGGCCGCCCTCACGTCGGGGTGAGCACGGCACCTCCCCTTCCCGTAAGCCGTGGCCACCAGCGTCTTGCCAGCGCTGAACTGCACCCGCTGCCAACAGGAAACTTAAAGGCAACTTTTTATTTATTTATTGCCAAGAGTGGTACTGTTCCGTGGCCTGGCACTTCCTCCCCACGCCTAAATCTTTATGGAGGCTGCAGTCTTTATCTCCAACACACGTTATCAGCCGTGCCCACCTGCAGCGTGAGCGTTAACAAACCCTGAGCAGCAAGCACAGACAGAGCACCCGCGCGTCCAGAAGCAAAGGGATGGTTTTCTTTCGCTCGGTTTCCATTGCAGTTGTTTAGAGGTAGAAATACTGCGACCTCAGAAGTCAAAAGTAGCTGGGGTCCCAACCCAAGGGTCCGACCCATGGTGCAGCGCAGCCGCAGCACCCGCTGTGCCATGTCTCAGCATCCAGTGGGCCAGGGCCGTGCATCCACTGTCCGGACGTCCTGGCCTCTCCCCAGCACCGCCTGCCTCCCCGCCGTCCTTTCCCTGTTCCCTGCCTCGGATCCCGGCCACAGCCCTTCACAGCCGCCCGCGCCCCGCTCGTCTCGCTAGGACGTGGTTCCCACCCACGTGTTAGGAGGAAATGTATACCAGCTCTACCTACTAAAGCCAGAGCCTGACACCGACTCTATGAGATTTATTACAGGGTTTATTAGAGCGTCCACAGGGAACACTTTAAGTCGGGGAGGGGAGGACAGCCAGGGCGTTTTAGTTCCTTCCTAATTTTGATAGAGAGTAGAAGATTGCTCAGCAAGTGGCAGACTGAGCACGGCGACGGCAGCCTGCCGTTGGCAGCCAGCGGGAGGTAACGGGGTGCGCCGCTCACTCGGTTTCTGCATCGCTGTCGGGACCGAGGACGTCGAGGGGCTGGACGCGCAGCGAGTCGTAGTTGGGCGGGGGGGTGCCGGGCTCAGGGGGCAGCGCCTCGTCCCCGGGCAGGGCACCCGTGTCCTCGTGCTGGAAGCCCAGGTTGGTGTGAGCCTCCACCAGCTCCGACACCGTCGGGGGCGCGTCCGGGTACCGCGCCTGCACCCGCTTCTGCTTCAGGCCTTTGCACCAGCTGATCACGTTAATAACGGTGATCCACAGCGAGTCGATGATGATTTCCCCGAACTCGATGAGGCACAGCACCGAGCCCCCCATCCAGAACCCGAACTGGCCTCCCAGGCTCGACAGCAGCCAAACGATCTGCGGGAAGGAGAGCAGGAGTGAGCCGAGGCAGCGGACCCCGGTCTCTGATCAGCCCCTGCCCATCGCCCTGCGCGCTGGTGCCGAGCCGAGGGATGCCCCTGCCTCTCCTGCCCCCCGGGACCTGCCTGCCGAGTCCCTCGCCTGCGGGGCTGCGCTCCCTGGTGCCGCTTCTCAGTGAGCTGCCCTGCACTGGCGATGGGGACGGGAGGTGGAGGGGAAGAACGAACCGGGGGCCGCAAACCGGCCGGCGGAGGCAGCTTCGTCCGCTTCATTGCCACGGACGCGTGAAGCAGCAGCACCGGGGGGACCGGGCGGACCCCCGCTAAGCGCCTCCGGACAGGGCTGATCAGCCCCGAGGAGCTGAGCCCTGCCCGCGCGTCTGGGGTGACGCGTTTCTGCGCCTGCTCCCCGGGCGCCGTGCAGGAGCGGCAGGGATGGGCGCTCACCGTCGTGGCGGCAGACTCCGAGATGGTGCGGTAGTTGTACTCCTGGAAGTAAATGTTCAGCTTGATGATCCCGTTTCTGTAAGGGACAAACGGCAGCTCAGCACAGAGCTGGGCTGCGGGCGTCCCGCGCCTCCGCTCCGCCGCCTGCCCGCGGGCAGGGCCGCGCACAGCCCGGCCCGAGCTGCTCACGAGCGTCCGCTGAAACTGCTGCCAGGCACGTGGAAGAAGTTAAAAAGTGCCACCGGCTGCGAAGGGAAGAGGGACGCGGTTCTGAGGTTCCTCTGGGAAGCACTTGCGTGCCTGGAAGCTTCTCTGGGGCTGTCTGCGTTCCCTTTTCCAGCTGCCCCGGTTAGTCTCGAGGGGCCATCGCCCCTCTGCACCTCCTGTTCCTGTGTGCACCCACAGAGCGGCTGCGTCACGACCGACTGCGTTACAGGGGGCTTAATGCGAACAGATCGGCCAATAGCTGTGAAACCGTGTCCTCGCTCTCTAGTTTTTTTTCCTTGGGGAGAAAAACCTCTTCTTTTCCTACTAACGCAGGGTTTAGGTTTTCAAAGGGTAACTCAGCAGTCGCCCTAATTCTGGTGCATCCCCCCTACTGCTGCTGCTGTTGGCAGATTCAGACGTGTAAGTATGAAGGGACGAACGTTACGATCCAGGAGCTGGACCCTGGCAGTTCACAGCTTCAGAGCTTCCAGATTCTATAGGAACGGATTAGGAATGCTGCGGTTAGTGTCGATTTTAACTTCACCCTCATTTGTCTGACCCCGTTTGTCACTATGGAGAGCAGGGGATACGCGTGAAGCGCGTTCCAGGTTTGCTTTACGTACCTTCCAGGCAGACGTGTGCCAGATCTTGTCCTCCCTTTGCGTTAGCACACGTGTGCGCTGGCCCATCGCCACGGCTCACGTTAGCCTAATGTTAACAGGCTCAGTAGAGAAGATAAAGTGGTTGTTCCTGTCACTTACCTGTCCAGAGTCACATTTGTTGACATATCCCTTTCATAAGACAGAATATGGAAAATCCAGTCCTAGGAAAACAAAATGTATTCAGAGCTGAGCAGAAGCATCCTCCCCGGCCGCCTGCCGGGGCAGGAACCCAAGGGCGTTGCAGGACCCCGGGAGGAGGAGCTGCGGCGGGGCTGTCCCTCCTCCGCTCTCACGCCTGGCACCAGTGTTTGCACGCTGAAAATGTGTAATTTAGCAGAGAGGCACTTGCTACCTGGACATTAGCTCTGGAAATACTGCGTGATTCATGTGGCTAAGAACAGGTCATTATTAATGGGTGTTTCAAAACAAGAAATCGGTGTTACCTCCGAAGCTTCAGAGGGCCAGTCTGCCATGGAGATGGTCATCTTATACTGCGTGTCGCTAGGGAGAGGAAAGGGGAGCGTTGGTACAGGAGTTTCCCCTCCTCTGAAGTCGCTGGAACTTCAGGTCTCATGCAGAAAAGCAGCCCCGCGGGATTGACTGCCATTCTAGAAAGGTCAGAATTG
The DNA here is from genome assembly GCF_035582795.1 of Mycteria americana. NCBI lineage: Eukaryota > Metazoa > Chordata > Aves > Ciconiiformes > Ciconiidae > Mycteria > Mycteria americana. Next base: position 972,913 of record NC_134376.1, on the reverse strand, counting down.
ATGGGAGACGAAATGCAGGATCCCCTCCACCTTTACAGCTGCCAGAAATGGCTTATGTACTTACTTGCACGTTTCCTTACAAGAGTCAATACAAATCTGTCTGTGTCTTATACTTGATCTCAGTGATGAATAGCAATATGCTGTTTGGTGGAAACAAAAAATCAAAGCACCTCTTTAGATAAGGACCCCGCTTACTGGCTTATATCAATTTCATTTAATAAAATGAATATTCAGGTGTGACCTGCCGCACAGGTTTGCTGTCTTCCCCTCTAACCTTCCTTGCCTTGAGAAGCTCAGGCAAAGCGGTCGGACAATTTAATAACAAATGAAAAAGATTTTTTTCTGCAGACAGTTTCTGTGGAGTCGGTGGTTTTGGCTCAGCCCTGGCCAGCTGCAGGGCTGGGAGGGCGGCTGCTGCCCCAGCTGCCCGTGCGGAGCCGTGCTGCCCGTCTCTGCCCGCCCGTGGGGAGCAGCGGACGCCCCCGCCTCTGCGCACCCTCGCAGGAGCCCGTTGCCCCCGCTCGGGCCAGCTCGTCTCCGCACTCTTCAGGCGCGGAGGCCTGGAGCGTTGCCCCTCTGCCTGCCCTTGGGACCCAGGGGCTCCGTTACCTGCCCTGGCTGGAGCCAGCCGTCCCGGAGAGCCCTGCCCTGGGGCAGCGCGGAAGCCGAGGACCCCCAGCCCACGGCCGGCACCGAGGTTTCGCCCCTTCTCCCCGGCGCTGACCCGAACGGCCACGGGGAGACTTTACATAGGCAAAAGCCATTCACCTCTTGCATTCACAAGTAAAGCTCCCGTCCGCTCCCGCCCCTCCTGCGCGCCAGGACCCCGGGCAGGCTGCGCAATTAGTTTTGTTCACGTTCTTACCCCAACCTGGGTTATCTTCGTTATTGCAATAATTCACCCCTTCGGGTAAAGGAAACATATAGTGACCGCATCCACAGATTTCAATCATGTGATTTTGGAAACAAGAGCGCAGGCAAGCCTGAAAAAAGGAACAGGGAGCTGCTTAGGCGTGGGCTGAACCTGCTCACCCCCCTGCTGCTGGGGTCTACGCTGCCTATGGGAATTACTCGGCTCCGAGGTATTTTCTCTCTTTTGCACCGAACAGCTGATTTTGTGGCTGCGCACACAGAAGGCTGAAGGCGCAGCGGGAGCGGGTGCTGCCAGCGCCCGTCCCTGCGCGATGCCGTGACCCCATCCTCCAGCGTGCGCCGAGCATCGCCAGGCACCGCGGCAGGCTCTGGTGACGCTGGCTTTACACAAGTGACACTGGTTTTACAGCGGCGAGACGAGGCGGGTGGATAAGCTGCCGTGTGTAGAGTTGCACTGCAGTTACGGTTTTCTTTACGATGTATTTTTACTGCTGCTCCTGGAGAGTTTAAGGCCCATCCTAGTTGTGAGCTGCCCGTGGGGAAGGCACCTTGCAGGAGCAGACGGGAACTCGGTGCCTGCTCCCAGTTGCACAAGAAACTGCTCATTTCTTAACTATTTTAGGGCTTCACGGAAGCAATACGGAGTTTCCAAAAAGGAATAAAAATGTTCTGTACACCTATAGACACTGCTGTTGTCTCCAGGCTTTATATGACATACTGACAAAGGGCTGGTTTCCACTTTAAAGCCAGGACTCTAAAAATACTTCAACATAAAGAGCAGGTTTTAGAAATCTGAATTATCTTATCTGTGCATCTGCGTCTCTCCTTGAAAGGATTGCAGCCGCAGCTTCGGCAGCGTGCGAGCCGGGCTGCAGCACTGCCATTAGCTCGGTGAGGCATGAAGTTAATCATCCGAGATTGGAGTGGGATTCTGGATGAAACGGTGCACAAAGCAATAACAAAGTCTATGAAAAGATAATTAAATTTAACAGCTCCAGCTAGGTAGAACAACCAGAGAATTTCTGTGTGATACAAAACGCTTACAGAGCTCACTGCCATCAGGGAGCGATGCAAAAGCCTGATTCTGCTGCGAGGTCTCTGAGCTGACGTGAATTATGTGGACGTAGAACCCCAGCCAGCATTCAGCAACTTTTAAGTGATAATGCAATCATTTCAAGTATTTGCTTAAACGTTATACAAGCATCTTAAAAAGCAGGGTAAAGTGATCCAATTGTTATAATTATATAAAGGCAGAAATATAAAAAACCCTGCTAGACCAAAGCCCTCCCACTTCTCTGGGGTGTATTCTTCAGGCTTTTGTAAATGACCCCCAAAATGGTTTTGATGTTTTCCTTATTGCCAGATCTCGCCCTGCAGAAACGCTTCTCCCTCATGTTATAGCCTGTTACAAATTAACCAGTGCTTAATGTTTACACTATATTTTTCTACAGATTCAAGGTTTACAAACACTCAACTTTCTCATCCCAATTTTAAAGTGAAGAAAAGGCAAAGGTCTCTCTCCATTTCCTATACAAACCAAGCAGGCATTTTCAGGGTGAAAAATGACTTCATTCCCTTAAAGAGAAAAGGATTAAAAAGAGCAGGCGTGTTCAGGAGAGGAATCCCTCCCGTATATTCCTCTCCTGTCAGGGATAAATATTACTCGCGTACACAAGAGACGAGCTGCTTTGCACATTAGAGCAATGCCGCGGCTAAAACCCGGGGCGCAACAGTCGTGCCGCGGAGGGCCCCGAGCAGCCGGAGCCAGCGGGTCCCCTGGGAAGCGTCACCGTAACGTCCCGGCAAAAGCTTCCCAGAGCCGCGGTGACCGGTCACGCCGCAGGACGGCACCTGCGGTTCTGGGGACGGAGCAGCTTTGCTGTGCCGGTGCCGGCGGCACAGGCAGCTACGGCGATCGCTCCGTCACCCCGTGGGTTTAGGGAAGCTCGCCCGTTGGACGTGGTAATGACTAGAGCCTGCCCCTTGCTGGTTGATCTACCTACAATTAAAAGATTTCAGCCAAGCATGGAAATTGGAGGGGAAAAAAGGTATTCTCACAGCTGAAAAAGAAAGTAATTGCCGTAATGACATGGCATGAGCAGTTACTCTTTCTAAAGGAGAAACAACCGCGCTGCAGCCTCCTGCGGCCGAGCTGGGCAGCGGGCAGAGGAGCGTGGGGCCGGCGCTGCGCCGGGAGCGGGTCGGCCCCGGGAGGACGGGGAGCTGCGCTCCCAGCTGGGCGCTCTGGAAGAAGCCTTCTCCCAGTGTTTCCCCCGTTGTTAAGGAACCGGCATTACCCAAAGCTGTTGGGACTGTCAGCCCGTTTCAGACGCTCTCCCCGGCGCCGAAGGGGAGCTGCCTCCCGGCTCCGTCACCCTGGGGCTCCAGCGGTCCCCAGCACCTCCCAGTGAAACCGGTGCAGGGAGGGAGGCCGGGCGGGACGCGGGTGCGAGGTGCCCTCGGCTGGGGCTGCGGTTCTGCCCTCCGAGCTGAGGCAGCGACCGACCGGAGCCTGACGGCAACCGGGGCTGCTCGGGGAGCCAAAAGGGGGGGAAGTGGAGAAGCAGCAGTTTTTAAGGGGCCAAGGGGCCCAGGCGCACCCTGCTCTCGCTTCGTCTGGTTTTCAGGGGGAGGGGGAGGCCTCCGCTTCGGGGAGCCGAGCTCCGAGGCGACAGGGTACGGGGAAAGGGCCAGCATTAAACCGCGCTCGTACGTGGAGGTAAAAATATTTGCTTTTTTGTCTGCAAATTAGGACTTTGCTGTTAGGTCGCACATGGCAGGGTCCCGAGTAACAACAGAGATCCCGGGGGTTTGCTGTGTTTCGGCTTTGGAGAAAAGGACAGAAAGGACCGTTTTCATCCCTCTCAAAATGAAACAAACTTCATACCTGGCTAAGGGAACAAAAAACTGCTGATGCCCTTTCCCGGCCGTACGAGCTGTTTTGGTGTGAGAACGAAAACTGAAGATTACGCTAAACTGTGTTGCCTGCCAGAGGACTGTTCCTTATCTTTCGATGCAAGTTTTAATACCTGCATCGTTAGGTCTTGCTCCTGCAATACACAGTTACTTCCACTGGATCCACTGGGATCGTTTCCAAACCTGGAGCTATTGAGCATCCAGAGTCACGTGCTGGTTTCTTACCAGAAAAGAAGGGTCCCGTGTTTAGGTTACGCTTTCTACTTTGTCATTGCCGATGCTCCAGCAATCCTGCACGCTGGTCAAAGATTTTAACTGCTTTGACATTTTTCCTAAACAGCCTTGCTTGATTTAAAAACGTGTTTTACCTGTATGGAGTAGGAGGTATTGTATTGGCTATAGAGATTTTTTACAGGCACATCAGACCCGTTCATGGTGCAGTCACTGTAGGGATAGCCCATCCGTTCCAGTTCATCCTGAAAGAAAACCGAAACAGCAAATTTCAGTAGTCATCGCTCCTCCCCAGGTCCCTGGTGCCCGTGTCTAGAGGCTCTGCAATTCCTGTATTCCCCGCTGGCTTTGAAAAAAATCAAGGAACCGCAGGCGGCAGAGCTGAAGGAGCTGCAGCCCGTTCCCCGGGGCGGATCGGGGCAGACGGGGTGTTCAAGAGCAGCATGTTTTAGCAAGGCACCTTCTGACATGCTGAAGGAAGAGGGAACAATGACCTGAGCTCAATATTTTGGCTTCAATAAAGCACTTTGCCAGGACAGTTACATAAAAGTCTCCATAAACTGTTCCAGCCCACAGCTAGCGTATACCTTGACTCTTTTGGTTTGAGCCAGTTCAGCCAAGACTTAAAACAAACTTGGTTGCAGTCCCATCAGATAACATTATTCTCAGACAATCTGCTCTAGAGGAATGCCACACATACCACTAACACGCCGATGGAGGTTTCCGTCCCGGCCATTGCATAGATGCCCTGGTCCTTAAGGAAGGGGAAGCTCTTCTGTTGATGCAGCATGAGCCTGGCCCCGGCAGCGGAGGACAGGTAGGGGATATAGTCTTGCTGGCTGATGTCCAGAATTAACTTCAGCCCTGGGACACCAGAAAAAACACTCAGAACAGGAATTGTATCGAAATGTGAGTCTTTGGGGAAAAAAGGAATCTATTTTCTTTTCACTGCACACAAAAATCTCCGTCCTTGGGGGAAGAGCCGGGGTCTGGCTGCCACGTCAGCCTTGCACGTGCATAAACACGCGTGATGGCGAACGCACAGGATGGAGATACCTGAGTGACTATTCAGACATTGCCTCAGATATTTTGGCTATCCAGATGTTACACTTTTGCAAAGTAACGTGTGTAGTCACAGTACTTGTTTCTACGTGGTACGTTTCCCTTTTGGGGGCTTATCCCCTCCTGGAAGCCGTTACTCCCTGCTGTAGTGCTCCAGAGACACAGAAATGGTAAATCCGTTCTATCTGACAGAAACGGCCGCTGAGAGACAGAGTAACTCCCAGCGCTTCGCTCCTTTAGCTCCTGCTTTCTTAGCAGGGCTCTCTCTTACCGAACTCAGCTCCGGGGTTGGAAGAATTCAAAGCCTCTTCGTCCATGCCCCAGTTGAAGATGTAGCAGTTACCGTGGTCTGGGTGATAGATTTGGGTGAAATTCCTGGAAGAATCATGCACATAAAACTGTGACTCTCGGGGAGGACTACAGGGTTATAAAACAGTGCAGCTGGTGGGACCGGCGCTTGGTGGTTAGGTCTGCGATTCACTTTAAATTGCTTCGTTTGTTGAATGCCTATATAGAAATTCCAGCTGATATAATTTCAATCAATCTGCTGTTGAAAAAGAAGCGAAGCAAGGTACTGGTGTGTACTGAGACACAGCCACTGGGGATAACGCTGTCTCGGAATGTAAAGGAATCGTCTGTCACGCAGACGGGAGAAAGAACTGCTTGATCCGAGCTGTGCTAACAGGCTTTGGCTGGTGTTACGGCTCGTCCTTTGACAGCAACCCTCTGCTGCCCTCCTTGCAGAAGGGGCAGGAGCCTGGGGTGCTGCTGGGCACTCCTGTTTCTCAAAACTGGATATATAAATATGGCGTTCACAAGAAACGACGATGGCTAAAATGCATTTCTCAGAGCCTTGTGTAAAAAGGGGGGGTGCACTGCTGTGCCGGGGTACGCTGACTCAGCACCTGGGCTGGCAGCTGGTTATTTATCACCAGACACCCTGGGGAGGTCCCATGGATGCTGTTAGTCTCGGTACGTCATGAGCAAAACGGCCCATCCAAAACTAAAACTCAAGCCAGCACTATCCCAAAATAACCTGTTTCATCCGCTATTACATCCAGAAACGCTCTGGGAAATGTCATTAGAGTTAAGGACCAGCAGAAATCTCTTTATTAACTGATATATACCTTAAAAAGAGAAAAGAAGGCAGCTGCCTTGCCTTTAGTGTCCCGTACCGTTCCTGATGTGACAGAAAAGGGCAGGGAGCTCGGGATGCACCTACTTGTAGTTGCAGGGTTCGGCCCCATAGAGACACGCCAGGATCATGTCTTCTGCCTGGTAGCCCATCCTGATTCTCTCGTGCAGCGGCACTTTGGAGAGGATGCTCGTGGACTGCAGGATGTACCACTCGGTCACCGCCTGCGCCGCGCTGGTGAAGTTCCTGTAGGTGCAGTTGTTGGAGCCCTGATGGCTGCACTGGGGACACACAGCAGGCGGGTCTGAGCCTGTCCCGCGGCGGGGACGGCAGGAGGGACGTACGGCACGCACCCCCTCCCTGCGCGCTCGGCCGGATGCCAGCCCTGCCTGCTGCTCCCGGGGAGCGAAGGAGGGACGGCCGGCCGGAGCTGCGGAGCCGGCTGCCGCATCTGCATGTGCTCAGGGACGGGTCCCTCCCCGGGGGTATCCCAGCTGGGCAGATTCTCCGTCGGTCCCAGCGTTACCTCCACAGGCTTGCAGAAAACGCCACTTTTTGGCCAATTCTTTAAGGCTGGAGTTGCCCCAGCTTCCAAGCTCTGGTCCGGCAGGTCCTCGAAGCCTCCGTGGGAGCAGAGGGTGGGGGGTCGTGAGACCACCACGTGCCTCTGCGCCGAGGACAGGGGCAGGGGCAGCAGCCGCAGTCTCTCCCCGGCATTTTGGGTGCCGGACCCGAGGAAGAGGTGCAGGCAGCGGGGAGCCTGCGCGGAGCAGCACCTCTGCCCTGGCTCTGCCCTGGCTCTGCCCTGGCTCTGCCCGCAGCAGGGCTGCGCCGGGCCACCCCAGAGGACGTACGGCATTGTCCTCTGCGCTGCGGGCAGCCTCCGCTGACCACCGCTGTGCACGCTTGGTTACTGCCCGTTGCTGCCCAGCGTTTCCAGCATCCCTCTCGCCAGAGGCTGCCGGACCCCTGGCAGGATCCGCTCCGTACCTCTGATGCAGTGCGAGGCTGCTACCGCTGTCCGTCCCTTTTTCCATGAGGAACCTGCTGATCTTACTGATGGCATGCAGCTACCTACATTCGTCATGGACTAACTTAACCCAGCTCCTTGCTGGGTTTCCTCTCATTTAAGGAAGTATATTTAGGGTATGATCCTGCTGCAGGCCCCATGGACAGAAATCCGGCAGCTTCAGCTGGATGTCTGGCTGCGTAACCTGCAGGGGATCAGACCCCCCTCTGGTTTTTAAAACAGATTAAAAAAAATTTAGAAACATCTTAAAATACCTCTGTGCTGCCTTCCTCAAAAAACCAAGCAAACAGCCCTGGAGCCTTGACGTAACACGCCACAACTTGCAGCTGCCCTGTACCGAGGATGCCACCAGCACGGGCAGCCCCCAGCCCTGGCGCAGCCGGACCAGAGCCCCGAGGCAGAGCGGCTGCGGGCAGCTGGTGGGGAGGAGACGCCGCTCTCCACGCTGCATCCCTGCCGGGGATCCCAGCCCGGCGCTGCCCAGCCCTCGCCCCTCCCGGCTGCCTCCCGCGGGACCCCTCTCACCAGCTTCACCGCCAGCTTGTACTTCTTTTCTTCCGATGTCGCGTTGGCTGGGGCAGGTGGAGCAGCCGTTTGGTTGCCTGCAGCCGTTTGGTTGCCCGCAGCGGTTTGGTTGCCCCCAGCAGTCTGGTTGCCCGCAGCGGTTTGGTTGCCCGCAGCGGTTTGGTTGTCCCCAGCAGTCTGGTTGCCCGCAGCGGTCTGGTTGCCCGCAGCGGTTTGGTTGCCCGCAGCGGTTTGGTTGCCCCCAGCAGTCTGGTTGCCCAGAGCAGTCTGGTTGCTCTCAAAGATGTCCAGGATGACGGGGTTGTCTTTGTCGTGCTCGTCGATGAGGACCAGGGGTATCTGGTGCCAGAGCCCCAGGTCGAGCGGCGGGGAGGTGTTCTCGCTGCTGTTCCCCGGTGCGGGCTGCAGGATCCTCTCCAGCGCCGCTTCGATGAGCCTGTCCAGTTCTCTCAGCAGGTGCTTCACCTCTGAGTATCTGCAGGACAAAGGGTGGTTACCAGGCGGTGCCGAGGCGGTGGGGACATGCGGCAGCTCGTTCCTGGGGACCTCGGATTGCCGCCTAAGAATTTACTGGAGAATGACGGGAGCCTCTGTGCACGGAGCACGGCCAGCTCAGACGCGGGCATCCCAGTAGCCTGCAACCGGGCAGAAAACCAGCGGGAGGATAAACAGTGTGCTGTGGTGGTGAACCGTGTTCTGTCAGTGCAGAACCGAACTGGTTGTATTTCAGTAATTCACTACAGTTTACACAAAACATCTCTAGCAAGCAGAGATGAAAAAACACCAAAGCAATTCCTGCGCGTCGGTCAAGAGCATCTTGCCTTGGGCTACACCTTTGCACGGATATATATTCGAAGCGACTCTAACAAAAATCAGTTACTCCTTGGAAATTACGGTCGAGCTACATCACTGCAGCTCCCAGCCGATGCTGCTGTTTAACCAGCCCTCAATGGCCGGAGCGTAAGCGGTAAGAGGTACGTTCACAGCGAGGAAGGAGAAAGAAAGGAATTGTGGGGAAAGACTGAGAGACTGATCGTGGCTGTGACAAGTGAGTTGAACTTCGAGTTCTCCCTGAGACAGGGAAAGTTTACAGGGAGGCAATGACCATCGTTAGATTAACTGCTACAGTAAGGAAAACCAGGCAAACTCGCAGGCACACGAACCCTCCTCTGGAGCTGAGCCGTTCGCCTTCATGTTGTCCTCCTTTATTTGGCTTTTAGTGCCACTTGGGGAGTCAAAGGATCGTTTCCGTTGATGCTCCTAACACGATACCGCAGACAGGAACGGATCCACAGTACCTTACGCTAGCCACATAACTGAGGGTGTTGCAGCACGACTGGGTAAATTAGGTGAAGAAAAACTTACTTGAAAGGGTTGGCATTGCAGACCGTGACCGCTGGGAACTTCATGGTCTTAAAGCCAATAGAGAGAGATGACGTGACGTTGTAGGAGAGGTAGGTGTTAATGAGGATACCCCACTGCCAGAAGACCAGAGACGCGAAGAGCAGCGTTAGGAAGAACCAGATTAATTTCTTCTTCGGCCCCTCTTTGATGATGCGCTTTGGGCCGTGGGTGTTGGTGTTGTCGCAGTACCAGACCAGCAGCTCCTTGTAGGTGTAGCCAGGGCCCTTCTGCAGGCGGTGCAGCGCCCGAACGAAGTACTTCTTCAGGTTCATGCTGCCGTCTGCAAGTGGGAGACAAGACATCAAACCAGCCATGTGGAGAGGCAAGCTTTGCATTACGCCACGTGTACTTGTATTGTCAGCAAAGCGGAACTGGAGTAGCTACGTGACGGCGCGGCCGCGGTTTTACAACCCAGGAGAAATTCAGAGCAGATGTTCTGCAGGGTCACACCGTGGCAGTGAAATGGCCTGGAGCCCCTCACCTCCTGAGAGGGTACCAGGGGGAGGTTTGTGCTTTGCAGCTCCAGAAGCGGCGAATGTTTTTGTCGTGTCCCTTCTGGGGTCCCCTCTGGCCCCGGGACGGTTAAGTGACTTGGACCTGCTGGACGTGGCCGTGCCTGCAGCGACTTACGGAGCACTGGCCCCCGGGCTGTGCAAGTGTCACAGTCAATAACAAGACAACTTTTTAGGAAGTCGGTGTTTTGTGCGCGAACCGGTACGTCTCCGACATCGTCCGAAACCTTTGCCAACCAGGTGAACCAAGCGCTACAGACATCAGCCGGTTTCAGGTAGCATTCAGGCTAACCGTGTCTAGTGGCCAAGCTAACAGAGGGCTTAAGACGGTTTTTCTTAAAAGTAAAAAGTATTACAGCACAGCAGCTATCGGAGGGGGCAGGAGAAGAGGACCTGGAACCAGCAGCACCGTTCCCAGGACCAGGAATGCCACTCAGCGCTGCTGCCCGCCGGAGGAAGGACAACGGATCGGTTTTTTCCACCAAATTCCTTTGTCTTTCAGATACTATCGGTATGCTTCCACTGCTCATGTGAGGGATGCTGCATATTTTACATTCATATTGTGAGTAAATAGAACATTTTGTGCTGCTATTTTAAGATGAGAATTTGTGTTACTAAATCTCAGTATCCCGAGGCAGGATTTCAAAACAAACCCGAGTCAGCTGCTTAGAACATTTTTCAGATTTAAACTGTAGGAGAACAGAATTAAAGATTAACGCTGCATATAACTCAGCATTCTAGAAGAAAAAGTGCTGAAGTAATACAGCAGTATTTCAATAATGAGCAGCACTCAGCAACGCAGAAACTCGATGAACACAAAGTCACGTGCAGCCAGGCTACCGAAGGTACAAAAGAAGCTGAGGGGTGCGCACAGGCCTCTTGGGGAGCGGGAGCAACTGCGGCCTTCTCACTTTTCCAAAAAAAAAAAAAAGTAATACTGATTCATGGATTTATTGGCCAGATCTGCAAAATCTCCTGGGTGGTATATACAGAGTTTGATAAAAGTACAAACCCAATAGATTTTATGATGCCTCCCTCCACGATGCAGAGAGACGATGCTTTTCATTGCACAGCAGGTGAGGTTAGACGTAGCCTAACACCGTGAGGTCTCGCTGGGAGACTGCTTTGGAAAGAAGCAGCTCTGGCTGCTTCCCCCGAGATCCGAGGGCAGGCTCTACTCTCGTCTGAAAGCGTTGTGCTCTCCGAGGAACACGAGTCCTGGGACTTGGACCCCCCGGGCCTCCCGGACCCCCAGCCCCCCCGCGCATCGTCAGCTCGTCCTCTGTGAACTGGTGCCCCGGAGGTTCCCACCCGCGGCGGCCTGCAGAAGGGTTTATTCACAGAAGGAGCTGACATCGCATCAGGTGCTCGTTGGCTTTTGGGCAGGACTATAACGAAAACAGGAGCGACGACCTCAGCCTCTGCTTAATTACCGGCGGCTGGAGGGAAGACGTGAAACGCGCGCGGCCGTTCTGCCCGAGCCTCCTGCTGCCGGGCGCGAGCACAAACCCATCTCAAGGCACAGCCTCCAGATCGGTCTCTGCTTTATAAAACGGTACCGTCAAAATACATTTACATCCAGAGAGACTAGCAAGGCAAACTAGTAAATATTTTCCGCCTTTTAAGAAATCCAATAAAAGATTTAGATTAGATTAAAATTTAAAACACACCTACACTGCACTGGGCAAAATCCAGCCCGGCTGGACCTGACTGGCCGCATGCCCCGCAGCCTCTGTTTGCTCTGCTGCTTACAGACCGCGCCGGCCAAACGCGGAGCGTGGGCTCCTGCCGAGAGTCCGAGACCTGCCACGCAGGCATCCCAGCTTGTACAGATCTTTGTGGGTTGCTCCTCAACCTGACGTTGCTGTGAGAAGTTATTATTTCTTTTTATATTGTTTCCTGAGGCTGAATTTTAGCTTTTTTTTTCCTGATGGCAATGTTGAGCCACATACTTACGGTTTCAGGAGCACCCGCAGAGTAAAAGCTCTACTTTCATATCTGAGTAAAGGTAAAGATACTGAACGGCTAATTTTGACGCTGCTTTATCTTTGTTCATGGCTTTGCAGGAGTCATCGATACGCTTGTTCTCCACCTTGAATTTATTTCCATTTAAGCACCTACCCTGAGAGTGCTCTTGCAAAGTCATGGTATGCTTGCTAGCGAGAGCAATGGGAAGATGCTGCGCTGGGAAAGGAAAACCAGCTCTAAATCAGTTTTAAGCAAAGATTAGAGTGCTTCCAGCTCACTTTATCTTTTCAGCTCACCAACCGTAAAAACGCTGTGCTGAAGGGCAGCATTTTCACATTTTTAAGTTAGACTCAGGCCACACCGTGGAAAATAAGATTAAACTAGTTTTTAGATGTGTTTTAAACTCATTCAGGACATTTTTTCCCAACGTCAAAGCTACTGGACCTGTTCTTTGCAAGCGCTGCTCCGTCCTGCGGTCCCGCGGGGCACCTGCCAGCAAGAGCACAGGCACGGGGACGGGGACGGGGACGGGGACGGGGATGGGCACGGGGACGGGGTCGGCTGGAAGAGCTGCCTCATGCAGGATGCCTGCAGCATCCCTGCCCTGCCATGAAAACACATGGATCCCCAAATTAAAAAACCGAGTTAACAAAGGTGTGCTGGCAATAGAGTCACGGGTTTTGCAGGGGACATCTTAACACGGCAGCAGAGCGAAAGACCCGGGTTTACTCTTCCTTTAGGCATAAGCTGTGCTTTCACATGGAAGGTCGTTGGATAAAAGACATGAAGCAAAAGCTGCGCTTGACCATACCTGGATGACATTTTTTCAATCTTTTTCTCATTTTAATAGTTTTCTTCTTACCTTTATTTCCAGAATATTTCCAAACGGACTGCTTGTCTCTTTCTCGCTGCTGAAAGCCACTCTGTGCCACTCCGTGCGACGTGCCTTGCCCGATCGGAAGCCAAAGCCCCTGCTACTGGGGGGCTCCTTGCCCCGGGCACAGAGGCTCAGTGCTCGGACGCCGAAGCTGTTCGGAGGGGGTTTGGTACCGATTTTGGTGCCAGCCTGGAGCCTGTCCTGCTCTCCCCCATCAGCGGGCTGTACCTGGAGCAGACGGGTGACAAATGAGGGACGACAAGACCCACCCTCCATCGGCACACAGATCACGTCACCCCTTCCCAAAACCCCCTCTGGAGAAAGGGAGCAGGGGCTGCGGTGGGACAGGAGCTGAGGAGATCAGGGCTGGGGACTCAGAAGGTGCTTCCCCCTGGATGGACACGCAGCCCAGCTCCTGCTGGTGCGTGGCACGCAGGGCAGTCTCACGGTTACAAAAATCTGTCCCTGCTGCCACCCTCAAATCCCCCGTTACTCACACAGCGTGTGAAGCTCGAGGGCCTGGATGTTTTGGCAGCTCCCAGCTGCCGCTCACTGGTTTTATTTCTTGTTTGGCTGCTCCACTCCCAAGGCCCTGGTCAGGGAAGGTGAACACGCACCCGTAAGGCTCCCCCACTCCTTTTCCTCCTTTGCATTTTTTATTGTCACACCGCTCCGTTTGCAGGACCGGTGCGTAATGTGGGGATAAGAACTGGCTTCGTCTCCTTTGCAGGTGAGCTGTAGCAGTGCGTTACTGCTGCGTTCCAGCCCCGAGGGTCCCTGCGGCGCCTGCAGCTCACGCCGTGCTCTGCAAGCACTGACCTCGCCAGCCCGTGCTGCACCCTCTCCGGGGAACCAGCACCGCTTCCCTCACCGCCCCCGCCGTGCTTTGCGCTGGGCTGCCCCTTGTCAGCACACTGGTGTCACCTCAAATGACTTTCAGGAATGGATCCAGGGCCACAGGACCCCTGCGGTGCGCAGGGTGCCGCACGCCCTTCTCCTGGCAGTACCCGCATCCCTGCGATGACCGAAGCCGTCCCAAAAGCGACCTGCGCCTGGTTCTAGCGCGGTTTGCTTTGTGCTGCGAAGGAGGTGTCCTCACCTCCCCCCAGCAGCCGCGAGTCCAGCCCTGCATCACCCCAGCATCATCCCAGGTGAAACTCCTCCACCTTAGGGGTGAGATCAGACTCCCACGTTACGAAATGATTGTGGTGACTGTGCTGAATCTCCTCTGGGGTTTTCCTAGGGCAATCGCCACTCAAAGGAAATAGAGACATAAGCAAAACTCGGCACACTCTTGGAGGCTCCAGGGTGGTACCTCGGCTGCAAAACCACTCCAACGCTGCTGGGCCTGATATTGCGATTATTCAGTACTTTCTCTCCTGGGACAGGCAACAGTCATTCCTCTTTGACCACCCGCTGCTCATCTGCCATCTTCTCCAGAGCTTGATGAAAAGACCTTGTTTTCCCAGAGAAGACATTTATGCTACCTAGTGGTATTTTTGCAAATTGGAGGAAACATTTTTATGACATCAGAAGTGTACAGGTTGGCAGCTGAACAAGAAAAGTGGAGCAGTAATGTGCCCTTCCTGAAAGCCCTTCCTGAGCCCGGGCTCCGAGTGGGCTCAGTGCTGTGCCTTGCTGTTGTGCGTGAAGAGAGAGCGGCCGCCGCACGCAGCCGCCGGCTCAGACGCCCACGGCCGCCCCGATCCACGCAGGCACCTCCGGGTCTCTAATCCCGACGGGCACGCGTACGGCGCTCGACGAGTATTTACCGTCTGGAAGTTTAGATAGCATTTGCCTGGCTCTCTGCACCGCACGTTAGACGCTCCATCCCTTCTTCCCCTGCCTGCCTAACCCTGTGCTCCCTGCCACGTCCCTGTCTCCGAGGAGGATGACAAGCCTTGCTCCTTCACGTGCCAGTAAGGTCACGTTGCTGAGAGCTAGCTCTGCCGCTTGTGCAACGAACAACGTGACTCCTGGAAGGTGAGAGGAGCAAAACCCCCCAGCAGCTCCCTCCCCACCCGCAGATCCCATATTCCGCAACAAGGCCGGTGTCCCGAAGAGGGAGCATCCTCCGCCCTCACCGGGAGGCAGCAGCCCGGGCCGGATGGCACCTTGCCCACAACAAAGGGAAGGGACGGGGAAATATTCAGAGAGCTGCGGCTCGCTTCCATACCTTTTATCAGCGAGAGGAAAGAAAACCTTGTGTAAACGGAGGTTAAATAGGAACGACTGCACCTGACTGCACCCTGCGCTCATCCCGCCCGGCGCGAAACCCCGCACCGCTGCTGCCAGAGCACGCAAAGCTCGGCTGACTTCACCTCCGTACCCGTGCAGAAGGACACGGAGGCCGAAGGAAAGGTTTTCACCACCCACCCCCCCCCCCAAAAAAAAGTCAACAAAGGTCTCCCCTTATTTCTCCCCCCTCTAGAAGCAACGTTAGGCCTTCGCACCGCATCCCCCACCGCAAGAAGCAGGGGGAAAACTATAGGGACGTGCGGGTGCTGGCACTTGAGCTAGCCCACGCGGGTTCTGCCCCACCGAGCCGGGCCCTTCGGCCCCGAGCCGCCGCCGGAGGGATGCCCGCGGGCGTTCGCCCGCGGGCATCCCTCCGGCGGCGGCTCGGGGCCGAAGGGCCCGGCCAGCCCCGGGGCCCGCTCCCCCTCCCCGGGACCCCCCCGCCCGTCCCCGCTCCCCCCGTACCTGCCGCCCGCGCCGCTCCGGCCCCGCTCCCCGCTGCGAGCGCGCCCGGCCCCGCCGCTCCCCCGCCCCGCTCCCGCCCCATCCCGCCCCTGGGCATTTCCCGCCGGGCAGCTGAACCCTCCCTCCCCTCCGCCGGAGAGGCTTGCCGGTTTAGTGGCGGCTTGGTTGAACCCTTGCTTTAATTAAGTTCCTCCTAACACCACCACCACCCCCCCCCCACCCCCCCCCCAGGAACTGCAGCCGCTTCTGCTGCTCCTACCCCGGCCCCGCAGAGAGCACCGGGGGCAGCGGCCCAAACCTCCCACTTCACCAGATGCCGAGGAAGTTGTGCCTCCATCCCGCTGCTAAGAGATGAGCACCCGTCCTTGTTCCCCCCCCCAAAAAAAAGAAGAATAAGCCCTATTAGAATGGCGCGCCTGGGGGAAGGAGCGCTCGGGCCATCGCTGGGATGGGGGCTGTCGTGCCGAAGGTGCGGGGAGAGTTTCACAGCAGGACCGGGTCTGTCCTGCTGCGCTGCAGCGGTTCACGGTGGGTTCCTCGGTCTGGTTTGAAATGTCCCCGGCACCGGGACATCACCTCGCTGCTTTGGCTTCCCTCGTGCCCGCCAGCCCCCGCAGGCCTTCGTCACGGATGAAATAACTGCAGGTGAACTGCACGAGTATTTGGTTTATAATCCTTTTTTTAAAAGATCTTGTTCTCTTTCTTTAAAGAAGCAGAAGATCTTATAGTTTGGGTTTTTTTTTCTAAAAAACGCCTCCCCGAGCAGCTGTGTTTACGAGCGGGCCGCTGCTGGGCACGCTTTCCTGGCAGTGTTTTGTACACCGCGCGCCTGCCAGCGCGGACTACCGAGGATGTTGATGCTTAAATAGAAGGGGCAGAGCTCTGCCTCGGTGGCACCGGCCGGCTGAGCCTGAAGGGTGACGAGCTCTTGCCAGGAGAAATGCACTCTGCTTCCATAAAATGACACCGAAATTTGAAAACTAAGCAGCTCTTCTCTCTGCTTCTGAGGGTGGAAGGCGAGTGGCTCGGACGGGGCCGGGTGCCCTCATGAACACGCTCGTAGCCCGGTTGTCTGCGATTTTCACGGTGGTTAGCATGCGCTTTTGCATTTTATGACTTAATCTCAGTCTTACGTGTCTTGCACGCTGATTCCTGTTGATGACGTAATTATCCCTCGGGGGGGCTGGGGAGCCTCCACGCCCCCCCATTTATTTTCTGTATTTTCCTACACTGGGGCCAGCGCGCTGCGTGCCGTGGGGTGGGATCCCTGAGCATTGCTGTACAAACACGGTTTAGAGGTAAAACCCTGAGCATCTTGAGCGACTGTGGGAGATGTTAACTCCTCACAACAGAACGGTAAACGTGTATAAACCCCCCTGGAACTATAAATCACCGCAGAGCAGCAAAGCATTGTAAAAGGTAACGATTGCCTCTTGCTAGGAAAAGTAATCACAGGTTCTTGTTCGATCAGGACTTGGTCAGACTTTCCCAAATGTCCCCGTGTTTCGTCGTTTGGGAACAAAAGGGATTTTTATTTTTAAATTGCACAAGTGTACCTCCTACCATTATGTCAGAAGTGGAATGTGGGATTGTGTTTAAACAGTATTTCCAAGTGAAGCTAGAACGAACAGGTTTGATGGCGAGTACCAGGACTTACCCAGTTTCTAACCTCTGTCCTGTCAAAATAATTGCCCTTCTATCACTACTTATTTCCCCGGAGAACAATGTCTGTTACCAGCACTGGCAGCTCGAACGCTGAAAATAGAGCAGGCTGCATTTGTTCAGTGGTTTGAAACATCAGCTGTGAAGCCAGCGAAGCCAAATGACCTTGAATTCGGCTTGACTTTGCGTTGTCTCTCTCACTTGCTTCATGAGAAAGTTTATTTCATAAGCAAAAACCTCCTGCTAAAAATACAGCTGAAAAACAGTGTGGAAAGCTCTTCTGCACCCCAGGCATTGTGTTCTGAGTTGGGGTGTTGTGCTGGCGTGATGCCCCACTGACAGCAGCTAAATACAGCTGAGAAACTGGATACACCAGCCCAGAAAATGGCACCAGCGGTCTGATCTGTAGTGTTTCGAAAATATCAACTGGTCCTACATTAATTTAGGAAAATGAAAATATTTTAATGGTGACTGGAGTGGATACAAAGGAGGCTGAGAAGGCTTCTGGGCTGGTGCTTAGGCCTGTATGTAAAGACGAAGAAGAGCAGGGGTGCTTGCGGCAGAGCCCGACGCAGAGCCCCAGGGTCAGCTCTGCAGGAAGGAAATCACCCCCAGACTACAGCCCTGTTGGCAGGACTGAGTTCAGGTCACTGGAAAAACCATGGGACTCGTTCATATCTGGTTCTGTGTAAATCTGCATTGCTTTTGGCCAAATTACGCCCTTCGGCACGGTGGCGGGGGGGGAGGTCCCGGTGGGGGGTCCCAGCCCGGCGCTGCTGCGGTGGCGGCCGTCAGACCCGAGGTCACTCCTCGGTGCTCAGGGGTTTCAGGAGGATTTGAAAAGGCTCTTTGGGCTCCAGAAGCGGGAGAGGTGCCGTGGCTTCGCTGTCCCACATTGCCTGCCCGGCCTCTGCAGGAGTCCCCTCCCGGGCAGCCCCCTCCCAGCCCGGGTGCCGGGACGGCGTGGCCAGCAGCCCTGCCCATGGCCGGCGACAGGCACCGCCAGCGCACCCGCACCCGCTAATTAGATTGCCATTGAGCAGGAGCTGCGAGACGTACGTGCAAAATATTAGTCACGTCTGCAGCCTGGCTTCCAGTCGGACAGCTCTGGGGTTCGCAGGCCGCAAGGGAGGAGCGCGCCGGTCCCGGTCCCCATCACCGCCGCTCACCCCGTGTTGGTGGTCGGCGCTGCAGCCCCGGCAGCGGGGAGGCTGCTCCCGCTCCGCTCTGCCGAGGGAAGCCGGGCATCGCCCGTTCTCATGCAGCGTGCAAACAGGCTCATTCAGCACTTTAATTGCTCGGTTTGTCGGGTGCACTTTCGGAGACGTGCTGTCACTAAACAAAATAGAGTAATTTAGTTGTGACCAGTAAAATCACAGTCAAATGACAGCGAGCATCTCAGCAGCCAACCTGCACCGGTAACGGCTGCGTATAAAACCTTTTTAACTGACCTCTGTTTGCGTTACAAAGATCAGGCAGTAAAACCGAGACTGGTTTTGTTTTACAAGCAGCAGAAGAGGGGAGGGAAGCGGCCCCCCCGGGCCCGGCTCCTGCGCGCCTGGCGCAGCACGGTCGGCCGGCGGCCACGGCCTGGCTGCAGGGCTGGCGGAGAGGGGCTCGGTCCGCGCCAGGGCTCGCGCTGCCGCGGCGCAGGTACCGCCGCTCTCTGCAATTCTGCGAGCCAAGCTGTTGGCTCAGGAACGGGCGGGACGGGGCAAAACCCAGCTCAGCCGCAGCTCGCTTCAGCCCGAGCGTCAATGACATCGGGAATTGAATCTCGGCTGGCCCCTCCGAGGCTGCGCTCCTCGGTGCGGGTGAAGCCCAGCAGGCTCTCGGCGCAGGACCGCGGCAGGCTGCGTGCTCAGCAGCGGCGTGTCACCGGTGGGGTTTCCCCAGGCCCGCTCTGTAACTAATCGGTGTGATAGGGAATTAGTTGCACTCATTTGCCTTTTCTGCCGTAGAAGTTTACTGGAAAAAATAATCAGCCTGCCGTGAGTCCGGCGCCCAGGGATGCGGTAGCTGCGGGTGGGCTCAGGCCCCGGGGATGCCGCGCTGGCCCGGTGCAGGCCAGGGAGCGCCAGCCTGGCACCAGCCGGGACGGAGCACCGTAAAGATCCCCGTGGGCCGGTGCTTTACGGTCCTCTCCCGTGTTCTGGGAGAAATGTGAAATATTTTGTGACTGATGACTTTTTATAACAAGAACAAGAGCGAGGGATGATTACCCTTTGTGATTACCTAGGAGAACAGGTTGTACCTTTCAGGATTCGTTATGTAAACTTGGGTGAGAAGGTCTTAAAACACGAGCGAGGACGGTACTGCAGCAAGAGGCGTTGTGAAAACGGTGATTCACCGCGGCGCTGGCCAGTACCTGCGTTCAGCCACGCTTCGCGGTGATCGCATCTCCACGAAGCAATTGCAGGCGAATAAAACTAGTGAACGCACACGTTTTTCCATCTCTAGAAATATATTTGGGCCAAGCGCATGAGTGGAAGGAGACAGAAGCGATCCCGTATCAGGATGCTGGATGGGGCTGGGCTCGTTCAGCTGCCTGGAGGTTTGCTCGCAGGCGGGCAGGAGGCAGCAGCTCAGGGGTGACGCTGGTTCGTGTCACTCGGCCTGACAGGGGCTTTGCTGGCGAGCGTCCCCTCCTGCGCTTCGCGTCCCGCTGCTTTTGGGAACGCCGCCTGACGGCAAGGCTGCCAGGGCAAAAATGCCGTCGGGGCAGCGCGGGGCACGGCGCTGGGGGAGCGCACGTGGAGAGCGGCGAGGGCCGGCAGCCCGCCTGCGTGCCCGGCCGCGCGGGGAGGCTCGGCCCCCCGGGGGATGCGGCTCCCACCCAGCTCCTTCTGCAAGGGAAACTGAGGCAGGAGCGTAAGACTGGGACAGACAAGGCGGTGCGGGAGTGTCACAGCAAAGTGCCAAAGCACGGGCGATGATACAAGAGAGGACAAAACGCCAGGAACACGTTGTCCGCGGCGCCGAGGGCGGGTGTGTTTCCCTGTTTATACCGCGGGCTGTGTTGCAACTGGGCCGGGGAGCGGGCACGGCTGCCGGGTCAGCGCCCCGAGCCCACGGCTGCTCTCCCCTGGGCCGAAGGGAAGAGCCCCGGTGCAGCGTGGCCGGCTGCTGCAGGAAGCTGCTGCGTGGCGTTCCATCCTGCGCCGCAGGGATGGCTGGCACTGCCACCACTGCCACCACCGCCACCACTGCCACCACTGCCACCACCGCCCCCAACACCCCCCCCAGCTCCCTGGGGCTGGGGCGTCCTGAGCCCCCACTGCTCTGGAGAGGGATGAGTGGGATGAGTGGGATGAGCGGGATGACCCCTCGTGCTCTGGAGGGGGATGAGCGGGTAAGTGGGCTGAGCAGGATGCGGGAGAAGAGCCTTTGCTTTTGGGAAGACGGGGACAGATGGAGAAAGCGATTTCATAAAAATCCCCAAGGGATTGGGGTGCCCTTGCTGCCAGAAAGCATCAGTCCCAAGAGAAAAGCTGTTCAGGAGCGATGCGGTTGGATAGTTGTGCCCTTGCTTCAGAAAGCATCAAGCGCCCCGCACGTGCCGTGCCGAGAGCTGCAGACCAGCGCTCATTTTGGGAGCAATCGTGAGGCCGCGGGCCGGCAAGCGCAGCTCGTCGCCCGGCAGCCCCCGCCTAGCGAGCAGCTGAGCAGAGCCCACTGCACGCGCGGGGCTCGCGGGGCCGGCTGCGCCGGGCTGGCAAGCGCACGCTGGCGCGCAGGCGCTGGGTGTCTGGCAGAGGAGACGGCCGTTGCCGGCGCTGCCCTTGGGAGCAGCGCGGTATTGAGCTGCCAGCATGGCGTGGGGCACCAGGAGGTGTGGGCAGGCAGCGGGGAGAGCCGGGACCAGCACTGCCCCACGGCCGGAGCAGCAGCTCCAGGCTCCCCCTGCGCAGGAGGAAGTCCGGTTCCTCGGATGGGATTGCCCATCCTGGCCTGGGATTTCTTCTCTCCTTCCCCTCCTTAGGCATCCGTCACGCTCAGCCCCAACTCTCACTCTTCCCGGGGTTCGTCAGCCGTCACCGGCGCTGCCTGCCCAGCCCTGCTGACGGCGTTACCCGCGTGTGCCGGTGGAGGCGTGGGGAATCAGTGATGACTCCGCACCTCCCGGTCCGTCCTGTTCGCAGGGAGATGCCGGCGTCGGGATTAGTGCCGGAGCCGTGTCATGGCATGTCACTGCAGAGGGCAGCTGCTGCCATCGTGGGTTAACCTCTGACTCACGCTCGCCTGAAACCGCTCTGGCACTGCCACGGCTCGGGCCTGTGCTCGGGATGCTCCGGCTGTCGGAAACCCTCCCGGGGCTGAGGCTGCTCAAAAACGCTCTGCAAAGCGCTGAGCGCAGGCCGGGCTGGTGGGGGTGGCTCAGACCTGGTGTCTGGCGCTGGGGAATTGCTCCAGAGAGCTGCCCAGCTCCGGCCACGTAGTGCTCACCGCTGCGGTGTCGCCTGAGACGGGCAGTGGGACTTTCAAGCCAAGGCAACCATTTTGTACAATGAAGTACCCGCCTGCCAGCACCCTCCGTATCGCACACCCAGCCGCCGCAGCCTCCCGCGCCGGCGTGAGCCCCAGGAGCAGCGCTGGTCTGGGGCTCTCTGGCCGCGGCTCCAAGCAGAGGGCAGTCGTGCCAAGAAAGCCTGTTGCTGTAGCGCGTCCCCGACGGGCTCCTGGGGTCTGGCGGCAGCCGCGGCTGCCGCTGGCGAGGTAGCACCCACCTCCCAGAGCGCGGGGCTTCGGCTGAGCGGGAGGCGCGGGTGGGCTCTCGCAGGGCAGAGCCCCTCGCTCGGGTGTTTGCTGGCAGGTCCGAGCGGAGAACCCAGCCGCAGCAGAGCTGCCGTAGCCCTGCGAGCCCCTTCGTGGGCGTCTGGAGGAGAAACCTCCCGATGCCGATAGATAGTTACGGAGCTGGCTCACCCTGCCCTGAAGGTGAAAGGGTAAAATTAAAACATCGACAATCTCCAGCCCTGTCCCGGCCTCCCCAGAGCTGTGCCTCATTGCAGGGCACAAGCGGACACTCAGAGCCTGAAAGGGTTTTCCATCGGCATGTGCTGGAGATGCCTTTCCCCAGCCCCATTTACATTAATGAGGCATTTAACTCCCAAACCTGTTTGTGGACCACTGCAATGTCACCCGGGGGAAGGGGGCCCGGGCAGCCTTTAACCCCGTCGGTGCTGCCCGGCTGCATCTGCCGGGAGCAGCCTTGAGCGGCCGTGCCTTGGCCCCGGGGGCGGCCGGCGTTACCCCTCCAGGCTGACACCCCCGGCCGCTGCAGCCCGTGGGGCTGGGGGCGGCGGTGCCTCGGCCACCTGGGGTATGGATGGGGCCGGGCCGCGTCTCAGGCGTGTTTTCCAAGGAATCTGTGACTTACTGGTCATTGTCACACCCTGGGCAAGTTTTTCATCCTGGTTGACTGGGAGGTTGGATGCTCCCGTTTTTCTGTGGATTACCAGGTGAAATTCTGTCTACTAGGGCAACCACACGTCCTTCCTGCATTTGGCCATCCTGTCTTTGAGTCGCTTTTGTGCCGGCGGCTCATGCCAAGCAGTGAAACCAGGAGAGTCAGGGTGAGAGTCTTGTTTTCCACCCAGGAAAAGCCTTTGCCCAGCAGTTTTGATTCTCAAAAGTACTTGAGCAGCAAGTCCCGCTACCGCGACTGGCGTTTGTGCCTGCACAGCTGCCCCTCTCTCCACGGTTCTCAGGGCGGGTGCTTGCACCCTCGCGCCAGAGGAGCTGGGAGCACTGGGAAAGCCGCCAGCAGGCGAGGCCAGCGGCGGGACCGACGCCTGCTCCGCGAGTGCTTCCACCGCGGCTTGGACAAACCAATCTCCAAACTCCTCGTGGCCGGACGAGAGCCCGCGTAGCCTTTGCGGTGCTGCTTTGGGGGATGGGGGAGGTCAGGACAGTAACTACCGAAATCAGGCACCCCCAAGCAAAACGCCTGAGCTATTTGGGTGAGGGTTGGTTGGGAAGATTTCTCTGAAAAAACCCAGATTAGGTCCATGCCCCCAAAGGCTGTTACGGGGCAATCGTGTATTAAGGGAGACAAAGCTAGCCCGGGCTTGGCCAGCAGCCTCCATAACGTGGTGTACGGAGGCGTCCGTTCCCCAGCGGGACGGAGAAGGGCCGGCAGGCTCTGTGTGTTTGCAAACCCCGTTTCTGTCTGGGCATCGCTTGCTGGGAGAGGCACCGGTGGATTCCTGCTGTCCGGCAAACCTTCTCTGTGCCGCTGGATTTTCCTCCTCCTCAGCTCCCCCCCCCCCCCCCCCCAGCTCCTCCGTCACCCACAACTTTCTCCCCTCCGGCAGCGGCTGCTGCTGGGAGCTGCGGAAGAGCCGAGCGAGGTTCGCCCGCTGCGTCTCCTCTGCTCCAAAGGGCCGGTCCAGGCAGCCTTTCCCCGTGAGTCACCGGCACCTGCTGCTGCGGGTTTGTTTCGACACCTCTCCCCAGCCCGTCCTTCACCGCGGCGCTGAGGCAGCGCCGTGCCCGCGACGCTGCCTGCGCCTTCGCCGCGTTTTCGGGTACCGCAGCCCGAAGCGGTACCCGAGCGGGGGCTGCCTGCTCCCGAGCCCTGCCTGGGGCTGGCCGGGCTCCCACCGCACGCCGCGAGCCTCCTGGGAACGCCGTCCCCGTGGGACGAGCCCGGGGTTCCCACCTGACCCCCGGAGCAGCGGCTGCAGCGGCCAAACCACAAATTTTATTGCCTGTTGTTCCCATAAACTCCAAGCCGAGTTTCTCAAACGCTTTGAGCTTACGATGTTTAGCGTGTGTCAGACCTGATTCTCGTACCGTCCCGGGTAGTTTTCTGTGTTTAAGGTGACTCAGGAGTACGGCAGGGTTCAGTATTTAATTCCCGATGAAGTAATCCATTTCTGTAGCTACTCCGTGGCTTTCTGCCTCCCGAGGATTATTCATACAAGGAGAAAAAGTGCTGCGCCTGCCCTGAGAAGTAAATGCAAAAAGCACCTACAGAAAACCCGGGCTTTTCCAAAGTTTAAAGCGAGCGTTCACGCCAAAAAGCGCCCGGCAGGACACGCGTCCCAGGTTGTCGACCAGGGAGGCCTTACAGGCAGACTGCGGGGGAATGCTCTCGATCAAATGATATTTTTCTTATTAGAACTGCAGTTAAGGGGTATAAAGTTTGACCAGTCAATACAACAGCTTTCTTGCAAGATTGGCACCACTTAGTTTATTTTAAAAGGCTTTTGTTTTGCTCCGGGAAGCCTTTACAAATACAAGGCTTTCTAAAATGACCACTGGTTGAAGCGTCATCCCCTTTACAGCTCTCACCGAGGTCTGGCTTTCCTCTAACGCACGCGCTGCTGCAAGGCTTTGTCCGCGTTGTGAACGCTCAGCTACCCCAGAGAAAGATCGGGGACCCACCCCGCGGCGTCCGCACGACACGGCTTCTGGCTGCCGCCGCGATGGGAAGCGTGGCCGCCGCCGAGGATCGGGGACAGGGCTACCCTCCGAGGCCGTGCCCCCTCAGCCCGTCCCGAGCTGTGCCGGCTGCCGGCACCTTCCCCGCCCGTGGGACCTGGGTGCAGCGCGGTGCTCCGGGCCACAGCTGCGGGGGGTTTCCTTGTCTCCTTCCTTTCCAGGGGGCCGATTGCACGGTTAGCACCTGCTGATTTAAGCCAGCTCTCCGTGCCAGAGGGCTGCTGGGAGCGGGGCAGAGTCCCTTCAGCAGCCTGAGAGGAAGAGGAGTCCCTGCGGGAGCGGGCTCAGCAGCGGGGAAGGGGCTGTGCTGTCCCGTCCCGGCAGCAGGCTGAGATCCTACAGCCCCTGCTCGGTGCTGCCCGCAAGCAGAACTGAGCAAACCCTGCAGATCCTGCGGGGAGCTGCAGTCTGTCGAGCACCGTTGCCCACGCGGGTACGGATGAGGAACAGAAGAACCGTGGTACGTCCCCCTTTGCGATGTTTGCTTGCTTTTTCCCAGGGAGATGTTTTCTTTCCCCCCTCCCGCTGCTCACGGGAGGCTGTGCTTTGTAAGAGCTGGAGTCAAAATCGACCCTAGCAACTACCTGCATCTGGCAGAAGGTCCTTGGTCAGGTGTTAGTGAGCCAAGCCAGCCCCTGTATGAAGCAGCAGCAAACTGGAAAGGAAGGAGCTTATTGTAAGACACTCTCTAGCTCTGGAGTTTGCCGTTATTTCCACCCCTGCTGTAGTCGCGCCGGCTCACACCTGGAACGCGAAGGGGGAGGGGGCCCTGGGGTGCACGTGCCTTTCGTAGGCTACCCCAGCCTTTTCTCTAGGTCTGTTTTGCCACTGTTGCGAACGGGGCAAGTCCAGTGTCGTGAGCGCCGTCGTTTGACGCGGTGCCGGAGAGGCGATGGGGACGGGCACCGCGCGCCTCACCCTCGCGCGTTGGAGAAGGGGCTCTGAGGCAGAGCAAGCCCAGTTCTCTCTTCTCCTACGGTCTCCAAAGGACCGTCCAGGAGTGGAACTGTCGGGAGACACCTGAGGTTCCAGCATTTTCCGTCACCTTGCTGGCTAATGCTGCTTTCTGAAAAGCATCTTCACCGTGCCCTCACTTGCACCCCCAGCTCCCCCCGGCCCGCTCTAGCCGCACTCTGCAGCACAGCCCCACCTCTGCAGAGGAGCCCAGGGCGCCGGGCAGCCCCAGGGCAGGCACAGGCAAGTCCCGTAGGCTCCTGGGATGCCTGCATGGAAGGAACTTGATGATTAAAAAAAAAAAAGCAGTTATTAAAAAATATATCTTTATTTTTTTCATTTATCAGCTATTTAAATAATCCAGTTAAAATACGTTTTATTGCACATTAAAGAATCTTTCTGGATTCTCACTGTCCTATATAAAATAACCTTATATAGAGAAAGGAGAAGAGACTTTCTTACGCTGACACACACACGCTCTCTCCCAATCACTCTTGCTCTCCAAAAACCCTAAGCAGCCAACCCGGTGTAGGCTCTATTCATCCTCAACGTCTATAGTGTGCTCTAGGCAGCTAGGAGTCGGCTATGGGAGGAAGAAGTCAGGTGCAGGACCGGGAGCAAGGGGAAGGGCGCTGCCACCGCAGCCGGGTGCCCTGCAGGTCTCTCCACAAGCGCTCCGCAGCTGCGCGGGCCGGAGGGTCCAGCGCGGTGGAGGCAGCACAGCGCGGCGCACGGGAGGCGAAAGGCAGGGTGTTGATGCAGCACGGTGGAACGGAGGGGGCGTAAGCAAGGTGGACAAGATGCCGGCGGGACAGATGCGTCCTCCGGCCACCTCCCTTCAGGGCTGTGTGCGGAGCCCAGGGCAGCTCCGGCCGCCGCTGCAGCCCGCGTGGCTCCGTGCCCTCCCCGGGCAGCGCCAGCTCCGAGGCAGCCGGGGCGGTGAACCGGATGGCTGCAGGAGGGAAGTCCTTGGCTGGGGTTGAGCAGGAAAGGAGCAGCCAGCTCCCTTTAAGGCTTCTGGGAAGTCACGTGTGGCCAAGGCTGTGTGCTGCTTAACGAGCTCCTCTGAGCTTAACGAGCTTCTCTGAGCTTAACGTTTAATGGCCAGCTTGAGCCATGTAAAATGAAACAAGCTTGCAGAGTATGCAGTTCATTATTGCCATCCGAATTAGATTTCATGCCCTTTTCAGATGTTTCTTTCGGGATGACTTAAGTTCTCCTACTCAAGCTGTGGAATAACTTGCTCTACAAGCACATCTCTGGCTACCCTAGCTTTTCAGCTCAGAATAAAGAGCTCCTCAGGCCACCTTTGGAATCAGGTTCCTAATCAAAGTTCAACTTGAGAGCTTTCCTTTTATCCAATTTCTGCTCTTCCCAAACCTGTCATGCCCCTTCCTACAAATGTCGTGCTGCATTCCTGAAAGCCCTGGGTTTTTCCCGCAAGTCAAGCCGCGCAGCAGAGCGCAATTAGCGTTAATACTCAATGTGGCATCAATCTTCTGCTGTGCAGTAATTCCTGCCCACTTATAATGGGGTGTGTCCGGTCGGTTGCTAATGTATGCCTCTGTCGGCAAGACATCCCAGCTCAGTGCCACATCCTGCTCCAGCCATCTCCTGCAATCATCAACTTGAGAACTGATGTTGCTCGAAGTTCCTAATGTCTCTGAGCCCTTGGCTTTTGTGTCTGAGCTTTGCTCAGAGAAGCTTTGCCTGCAAGTTCAATCCCTGAAGAAGGGTCTGACCCAACAGCCCTTCAGTGCTCGTTTGGATGGGTGCCTTTCACCCCTGGACATGTGGGTCCAGCACCCACCTCTTCTTTTGGCACCTGGATGGGTGGATAAATAAGCGTCAGTGTTGCCCAACCTCTAGTGTATCGGGCAGCTGCTCTGTGAACGCAGTCTCTAGCCGCAAAGTGCTGTAATTGGGGGGGGGAGTCCTGGGCAAGGGGCTGTCCTGGGGCAGCGGCAGGCGGAGGGCGGTGTTGAAGGTGGGCAGGTCCTCGTCGATGCAGACGGGGTTATCGTGGCCCTGCCTCTCGAGATCACCGGCCTGCGGCGGCTTCCCCAACCGGTCCCTTTTTCGGTCGTTCCACCATTTCTTTGCCTTTTGCCATTGGCACCGCATTACGATGGAAAGCGAATCGATGAAGAAGACCTCAACGATTTCAATGACGCAAACGACTGAGCAGCTCATCCAAAGGCCCAGCTGGCCTCCAAAGTTGGAAAGAAGAATGACGAGCTGGAAGAGAAGAGAGCACAAGGTTATCGGCTCCTGCGGGCGCCGGATGCGTGTCCACGGCACTGTTACGGCGTGCAGGGAGGCTGTGCCAAGCTGGGGCACCCAGGGTTTGCTGTGGGCGCTACCAAATGCAGCGGGCCCTTCCTCTGCTGCCTGCGTTATCCTCTCCTGCTCCGCTTCAGCAGGAGCTCAGCGCTGCGCTCACTGCCCACAGGCCACCCCGGCGCGGGGCTTGGGACTGCACAGTTTGGAAAGCGGCCCCGGATAAAAGGGCTGCAAAGGGCAGGACCGGGCACCCCGGGGTGCATCGTCTGTGGACGGCTTCCTGCCCCTGCCTGGATGGGACCGCTCCCCTGGCGAGATGAAAACTTCCAGCCTGCCTGGGAGGAAGAGCCGCATCCTCCTGGTGCTGAGCAGGGAACTGCTGCGCTCACTTACTGTGTTGGCAGGATTCTCCGAAATGAATCTCTCGTTCAGGTCTTTGTAAAACACCATGAGGTTTGCGAGGTCCGTCCTGAGAGGAGGAACAGAAGGCAGGCCGAGGGTTTAGTAAAACAATAACATGAAACATACTGAAAAACTATGCAAATAACCAGTTGGACCAGTAGGGCTGGGCCGCTCTAAGGGAGCTTTTTCCCCAATTGCCATCATTAGGGCTGCTGAGATTATATCTGAGCTTGAGGTGCAAGCTAGAAACACATACATGGAAACTTACTTGTTCAGCTTCTTGTTGATTTTTTGCCCTTTGTCCCAAGAGAGAACTCGAAGCATCCAGTCCTGGAAAAAAGACAGAAAATACTGCTGTAGCCGTGTGTGCTTGCGTAGAAATGCCCTGGAAAGGGAGCCCACGCTCCACACCTCCTTGGACCAGCTGGGGTGCCAGAATTGAATGTGTGTGACGGGCCAGCCGTCCCCGAGGGGATCTCCCAGCCCACAAGTCAAATTTTTGTTTAATGGTGAACTGCTGGAGGGGAAGCCCTGACCTGGACACTACAGACCGAGCCTCTGGGAGGAGCATCACTGAAGTGCTAACGAATACCCCAGGGGCCCCCTGCTTCCGCGCTGAACCTCTGGGTTTATTTAATGCCTTGTTGTGCCATGCTGCTGGCAGGGCGCAGCGCGATGAGGAACTGACCTCTGAGACGGCGGATGGCCACTGGGCGATGCTGGTGGTGAGCGCCCACTCCTTGAAGCTGGAGAGAGAGGCAGGCTGTCAGCTGTGAGCTCGAACCCCCCCCTGCAGCATCTTACCTCTGGTCCTGGGCAAGACTCACCTGCAGGCGTCCTTGCAGATTTGCTGGCAGCCCAGCTGCTCCTTCACAAACTTTTCGTGCAGTCTGTAGTAGCAGTACACTGCAAGAAGGGCGCAGGATATGTGTATGAGAAGCCAGAAAGAAAAGTAAAGATCTTTTGCTACCTGTGCTGGAGTGGGGCTTCTGGGGTGTAGGTGGCCTTCGTGGCCATCACCTACGCGGTGGGGATAAAAAGATTTGCCTATTTGCCTTTGAGAAGCGGTTGCCACTTGCTATAGGCATGAACAATTGCCTCACCCCGTCAAGTCTTCCGCTCCACACTTCTGTGGCGCGCACAAATGACCAGCAATTAGGACAACCGTCAGAAACAAGTCAATCTAAACAGTTTCAGGCTCTGCGGTGTGGGGTCGTAAGTGGGCTAAGGCAGATTCGCCTCTTCCCAGGGCGCTGCGTGCCCGGGGCAGTGCTGGGTGCGGGCAGGGCTGTGCCGACCGGGGATGGTGCTGTGGAGGGATGTGGCTGGCAGCGGGCGGCTGAGGCGTGCCCCATGTGGGAGGTGTTGGAACACTTACTCCAGTTGGGGTTTTTCTTGTAGTTGCAGTACTCTGCCCCAGCAGGTAAGGGCTGCGCGTACTGGGCACAGCCACACGAGTCCACCATGGCCTTCTGAAAGCAGGAGTGCAGGCAAATCTGGGGGAGATAAACCAAGAGCTGGTGACTAAGAAGCACAGGCTGCTGCGCTTCTGCAGCGCCAAGCTCCAGGCCCACATGCACCTAAACCATCCTCCGTTTATGACAGCAGCGATAAGATGGGAACCCATTTCCCTAGGCCTTCAGGCCCTGTCGCTAGTGAATACAAATACAGGCAGAAAGTGCCACGGAAGGTTTAGGCTCTAGTGCAAGAAATAAGAATAGAATCCTCTCTGAGGGGGGACTCTGAACGCACCCACTTCCCCTACAGCCATCAAAAGCTTCAGTGCTGCAGTTGCTCTTTCCACAGCCAAGCAGAAGGTTTGCGGTCTGCCGTGGCACATGGTCCCTGAATCAACAACTAGGCGTGGGACGCGACCCGCTAGTGAAAACGTTCACAGCTTTGACCAAATTGTGTTGGTGCATATTTGGAGACCTGAAGATGTAAGGATCAATGGGGCAGCAGAGTCAGTGTTTTGTGCTAAAACACTTAATCAGTTGGAACAAGCAGGAACTGAACTCCTCTTTTTGAAATCCCAGTCATCAAGCCTTTTGGTCCCAGTCCCAGCCCTCCTAAGCTCTGGGTTTTGGTGAAGTACTGTTATTAAAAACCTGAGATAATGTCTGTGTGATCCTACCTGGCAATACATCATGGGAGATTTCAGGTATAATAGCCCATAAAATAAAAATCCAGCCTAGGCACAGGCTTTGCAGTAGGCAGCAGCTAATATAATTACGATTCTTCAAGTGGGGAGTGCCAGAACAACTGACAGTCTCCGAGAGGACCCAATTACAGAAACCATGCAAAATTAGTGGAAACTTACTCTGTAAACAAACATCCTGCTATCTGGATACTGATTAGATGGTATCTGTTATTCTTGGAGTCCTAAAGGTCACAATTTCTGGCTTCAAGGGTTACTAAGCTGCAACATTTACTTGGCCAATATTTTCCAGTCTCACATTGCTTGAAAATTGCCTAATGAGTTAATGTTCTCTCTTTATCTAACAGGGCGCCTAAGGGAACTTCAAACATGAACCACTTAGGAATAAAATTTGGATTTTTAAAAAGTGCTGTGGCAATTTACATCAGTGGTTAAAAGCAGTGACCCTACGCCTGGACTGTTCACAATCCCACATCCTGAACTACAGAATATTGTAAAGCTTTTTATGAAGGTAGTTTTCAAGCTGCTGATAAAAGCAAATGTAAGCGATTTACCTGCAGTGAGTAGCTCTTGTTATAGAGATTTTCTACTGGTATGTCAGCACCAGTCTCCGTACAGTCACTGTAGGGTTTGCTCAGCTTGCGAGACCGAGTCTGAGAACCAGAAAAGAACAAACCTTGGTTTTTGGAGGTCAGGGAGAAACCAAAGGATTTAGTGGCAGCTCATCACGATTCTGAAACTGTAAGTGATGGGGCAGGTCTGAACAGCATGTTTACCTTTTGCCATCTCAGATGATTTGTCAATCACTTGTTAAAACAAGGGTGGTTTTGGTTTGTAATGTCCATTTCCCAAAACACTGCTCTGGCTGGATTATCTGCTGTCTTTGTTGAAAACCTCTGCAGGAATGCAGAGATGGTATAATTGTAACGGTGAGGATTTTTCAGAGCAGAGTAATTCATATGTATGTTTTCTGTCATTGCAAAGTCCTAGAGGCTATGCATCGTTTATGCTGGATGTGCGCTTGTGTTTTGAGGGAAGGGAGGTTGTTGGTTTTTTGTTTGTTTTGTTTTCTGTGAAGACCCACACCTTCCCCAGCCCTCCTTGCACTGGCCGCTCCTGTTCTGTGGGTAAAACAGCACTTCAGGCTCCACTAACGCTCAACAGCACCTCTCTAAAATGACTCTAAATCAAACGTTTGTATCGTCTCCTTCAGGACTTTTTCCAGATGTGGCTTTGACCCTTCCTCTCCGATGAGTGCTAACACCTTTTCCTGTTCTGCAATCTCTGTCTGGAGAAGAGAGCTCTGAAATGCCAAGTGCTGTGCCCGCAAGGTCTGCTGAAACCAGGGCTGGGAGCCCTCAAATTTACTCACAAGACCTGACTCGGGCTACATCGTCTGCTTCCTGCAGACTGCCCGACCTCGCTCAGCCCTAAACTCTTACTTACTATCTTTCTGCAGTAATTATCCACTTTATAACAAAGAAAGTGGCCTGAAACCACAATAAATGTCATGCATTTAAGAATCAATTCACCTATCTTTCTCTACAGAGTTTAAAATTAGGGGCTGATCCTACAAAGGACCAATTTAGTAGGAACCTGAGAAATGCCTGCTTACCTTTAAGGCACTGACTACAGATCTACAGGTTACTGAGGTCAAACCTGAGAGCAAGCATTACCATTTTTATCTGCAGCAAGAGAAGTCTACAGGCATGTATGGTCCAAGTCAGCTCTTTTTAAAAGATGCTCAAATCTCTCTTTGGAGGGAACACAGAATATGGGATTTCAGTATTAGAGATGGATTACTTCTGAAAACTGAATGAAACCAGCTTTTAATATGCTTTTAACTTCCGCAGACAATCTAATGCCAGGACCCTGCCTCGGTCTGCTGCTGTATCTTCTAGCAGATGATAGATCTTTTGTACAGGATTTTTTTTTGTTGTGGCTTATACTCCTACAAAAGCTTACTTGTTCATTCAGGTACTGAAATAATTTCCAAACTAAATATTTAACTAAAGCACTGAAACTCCTACCAAGCAATGCCTTGTTTGCATTCCAAACATCTTGGAATATTTTTGGAGGCGGGGGGGGGGCTAGTACACAGCAGAACATGAGCGATAACCTAGACACTGACGTTCGCATTTGGAAAACAGCGATTGCCACGCTCAAGCCTCTAGTGAGCAGCGTGTGTGTGGCACGTCTGCTGTGTCCTCCTTCGTGTATTTGGATGCGGGTACAAGGACTGATCTGGCACCTTGGCGGTGCAGCCCTGACCCGACAATCGCGATTCCCCCTCGGCAGGCTCTCTGGAGTCTTCCTTTACTGGCAGTACAGGGATCACCAGCTTTTGTTTTGAGTCCAGAAATTGTGTCCAGTTTCTATTTCAGCTGTTACATTAGGACCTTCACTAGGTCCTAATGTAAGGCAATCAGTAAGGCAATCAGACCACTTCCTCATGCCAAATCTTTTAAACATAGCCACTGAGATACGTTCAGTCTCGTTTTTTATACTATATGCAACAGTCCAAATCTACTCTGCCGGGAAAATATCACATTAAATATTGAGGCTCTGCCTGCAGTGACTTCCTCCTGTACCGTGCAATAGAAAGGAAACAGTCTTGCGAGACTTTGTCTCCTTTACACCGTTCTGGTTCCAATACCTTCTATTCACTTTCTGTTTGTTAGGTAGCTTTTATCCCCACTGGTTAGACCAAACAGTTGCTGCCACAGTTTTCCAGACAGCTGGAAGATAGCTAACTATTTGCACATTTTAAAACCATCAGCCCTGTTTTTAATGTCTTTTCTAATGCGTGGACTATCTAGATCTGGCACACCCAGCCAGGACAGATAAGCCGGCTGGCTGCATTTGACCCAAGCATCAGTGAAGAAAAGGCAGAACTAAAGTGCTCACTTAACAGCCCATCCAGATGAAAGGGGAAAGTCTGGCTTGCCTGATGGCACTGCTTTCACTCCTCTACCACGGAAAGAAGCCCCTTGGATCAAATGCCTTGTCTGCACTACACTAATTGGGGAAACTGGGAGCTGCAGCCCTCCCTGCCCTTGCTGAAGCAAGGGCAAGACGCTTCACTAAGCTGGCAAAGGCAGAGTCACTGCCCACGAGGCTTTTACAGCTGGGATAGCAAGAAACCCAGAAAAACAAGACTTGCACCCACAAAACAGTTAAAGGGGTTGTGCTGCAGTCATCTCTACAGACCTGACCCTAACGTGGGTTACCCACAGCTCGAGATCTTTCTCTTCCACCCCTGGAACTCATCTGCTTGTTGCTAAAGCGAAACGGGGCACACATTTCTGTGGTTGTGGATTTTGCTGTGAAAACAAAGCAAAAAAAATCCCCTGGAAAGCCAAGGGGTTGGAGAAAAGGGAGAACAAACAAAATCCCAGTAGCTGTTTGGTTTATAAAGACCTGATTTTCCAACAGCCTCTGCGCAAAGGAAAACCTTGTTCAGAAAAGTGCTGTCACAGGATTTTCCTCGGGGCACTTCAGCTGCTCAAGTGCGAGGTGTTAGATGCCTTCCAGCTACCAGCTCCCTTGTTCAAGCATCGTGTCAGTTCATATCTACATCTGTTTCAAGTAAGCGGTGCTGTGCACCTGGAAACAAGACTGCTGTCACTCACAAAGTGCATCCCTATGGAGGTGGCCGCTGCAGTCTCAATTTCTGTGCCGATGTCTTCAATGAAAGGATATTCATTCTGGTCATGGACAATGATCTTGGCTCCTGTGGATGTCACCAGGAAGGGGTTGTAGTCTGCTTCATCTATATACAGAACAACCTGCAATCCTGAAGAGCAGAGACAAGGCAGGAGCAGAGTTACACCAGAAGCCAGAGCCATTTTTTCTGGTCAGGGAGGGCAGCACAGTTTACTTAATATTATCTGGCCTTAAGTAGAACTGTAACAACCAAGCAAAGCCTTTGCAGCGCTAGACTGAGACCCTTGCAGCAAGCAATGTCCCTCCGCGGCCCCAAGTACAGCAAACAAATAATGTCTCCGTAGAAACCTACTTTAAAAAGTTATATAACTGGGAAGCAGTAATTTCAGATGGAAAACATTAGTGATGCAATGATATTATCTTTGTATTCTCTGGCAATAGTTTGCACTAGTTCAAACAAGCATTTCCCCAATCAGCTTACACATCTAGAGCCAACACATCAGTCACTCTCCAGTAGGATCCAGTTCGCTGAACCGCTTGTTATCTAATAGTTCCTCTGCAAACTCGGCTTCCTTACCGTACTCGCTGCCTCCCGTGGAGGTGCTCAGGATCGTCCCGTTTTCCCCACTGTTGAAGGTATAGCAATTGCCATGCAGGGGATGATGGAAGCGAGTGAAGTGCCTGAAAGAAATCAAACATTGTTACATTGCCCTCTGCAGTTTTAACTGTCTGTGGGAGAACATCAGCACATTTGGGCTTTTTGTTTTGGCAGAGACGTAGCAGGACTGGACGTTTCTTTTTTTTTTTTTTTGGCAAGCAATTTATTTTCCTGAAAAGTGTGGGTCTTTTTCTTAATATCTTGAAACTAAGTGGAAACACGATCTGGTTTAATAGCATCAGGAAATGAAAAGTTTAGGAGGTTTTCATGTGGGAATGGGGGCTGAGAGGGTGGGGGAAGCGGATTTACAGAACTAGCAGGAAGGTGGCGGTGGAGGGGACAGAGTCCTCTTTCACTCGACAGCCAAATGTCTAAAGGAACACAAGTCTTCATTTTTCAGAAAAGATGTCACAGCCACTGTCATGCAGGGGAGGCGGAGGACACACCCTCGTGATTCAAGCACATTCACGTCTTTCCCGTGAACATCCCCTCCCACTCAAGCAAATGTCTTCATTCCAAGAAAAGATGTTATGCGTTTGCACTACTACAGACACGAGCAAAATGCCTTCGGTAATGAGAGTTACAGTGCAGCTTGCTTTGCACATGGCAGCAGGGAAATTGCTAAACAAGCACGATCTTATCCCCACAACTGCACAGGGGAACTCGGCCGCTATCCCCAGCGTGAAGGGATGACTCTCCTGCTACCAGGACACACAAGAATTGCACTGCCACAGTCACAAGCAGGTGGATTTGATTCTGCCAAAACCCATGGGTTCATCTGAAATGTGGACAGCAGAACGCTTCGGCAAATTAAATTAAAGAGCGTATCTAAAGTTCATGAAGATGCGAATGTTTGCTTTCATTTAAAAATGGAAACGGTTCCTGCTGGAATTCAGCAAATACCAAATATTCAATTCCTATGTATTATGTACCTGGAAATAAGCTGTTAAGCTGGCAGGTATTTTCTGTGCACTGACCTTTTGTCACAAGATAGGCCATCAAAGAAACATGTCAGTAGAAGGTCATCAGCAGAATAACTCAATTTTTCTTTAGTCTCCAGGGGAATTTGTGCCATGATGTTCATGTAATGCAGCTTGTACCATTCTTGGATAGCATTAACACCAGAACTGAATGTATAAAGTGCACACTCACTGCTGTTGTTTGCATCGCACTGATAATTACAAAGGGGAAAAAGCATTTCAGATGAAATGAAGTTATGTATTCTACAAGGTATGTGTGATACCGTTTCTCTTCCACAGTAATAACCACGTATGAAGTTATAGTAGCACGAAGGGGACAAAGGGGCATGAAAGACCTTTCATTCAGGGCTAAGCGATACAATCAAGTGTTTCAGGCCCAAAGGACAGGTCACGGAAGGCACTAAGTCTATTTGGGTAGACTTCAGGAAGGCATTTCTCTTCCAGAGAGCTGGAGAGGAATCTGCAGGCAGCCACGGAGGCATGGCAGAACGGGCAAAAGAGCAGAGGGAGCGTTATTTCACTATAAAGTCACCTAAGCAAGCAGTAAAACTGGCCGGAGGGATACCAACCCAAAACACCCCTTCGCTGCCCCACAAGGAACTTGCTGGCCGAGGAAGAGCGACACTCACCAGCTGGAAGCCGATGATATCATTTGAATCCCCAGAGTTCACTATGGACGAATCCTTGTGAAAGACACTGCCCTCTATTTTCCTCTTCTGGCCACTGCGAAGGTCAGTCGCTGTCTTAGAGAAGTCCTCAAACTTCAGCAGAGGGATCTGTTTGAAGAAGTCGCTCCCTGTGCTGTTCCACTCATCCACCGACCGGCGCACCTTGGACTTGCCCTCTGAAAATCCGTAGAAAGTCTCCAAAGCTTTTTTTGTCTCTTTGTCCAATTCAGATAAATAGTCTTTCATGGAACTGTACCTGCATGGAGACAACGCGACAGAAAGTGACATCCCATCTCGCCTCACCACCTAGCTGCAGCGTTTTGCCCACTGCACGGCAAATCTCATCGCTCAGGACAGAATTCTTTTGTCGCGGACTCACATCGATCTCTCTTACTACCGCATCAATTTACATCGGTGCGGGCAGACACAGCTACACCCACGGAGAGATCTCGGAGCAAGGACTGTAAGAAGCAAAGCAGACTGATCTACAGAGAAAGCCCTCGCAGACTCCCAAGCTCCCCGAAGGTTGCGTTAGCAAGCCCCACGAGGCAGAGCATGTGGAAATAAGACTTCTGCATCTGTGCCAAGAGGCACCGGAGAGCTGGACGGCCTGCAGGGACTGGGGTGGGCAGCTGGCAGCAGAACAGACATCAACGTAAAGTGTAATTTGGCAGGAGAAAAAGTATTGTTGATTGCTAACGTCAAAGCATCCTATAAGGAAAGGAAGAGGCAACAGAGGAGTGACAGACGTTCCCTCTCCATTCTTCAGGAGACGCTGTTGTTTGTAATCCTGAAACTTTGGCCCTGGGAAGAAGGGAATTTGAAGAGAACCACAGAGCCGACCAGGGACTGTCTCGAGCAGAAAGCTAAACCGACCGAGTCTAGCTCAGCGGGCAGCAAGTGAAGGGTGCGATTATAATCCACATGTGTCTGAAGAGCACCAGCACAGAGGTGGATACGTTACTCGAAGTGCCGTAGAGGAAAAACTCACGGTTGGGAAAGACCGCCGACGAGCAGCACCGCGGTGCGGCAGGACAAGCCCGGGAAGGGGTTTGGTGCCGGGCTGCTGAGGGGACCACGAACTCGCCAGCAGTCCCCGGCGGCTGGGGACCACCCTCTCCTCCCCGCCGGCGGCCCGGCGCCCCGAGCCTTACTTGTAGGGGTTGATGTTGCAGATGGTGACGGCGGGGAAGGGCAGCTTCTGGAACTGGACGGTGACAGAGACCGAGGCGCTGTAGTAGTTCAGGAGGAGCTCCGCGCACTGCCAGAGGATCAGCCCCACGGCGCTCAGGGTCAGCAGGATCCAGAGGAACCTGCGCAGGCGGCCGCGGGACACCACGATGCGCCGGCAGCCGTGCGTGTTGGTGTTCAGGCAGTACCACCGCATCAGCTCGCTCAGCGTCGGCGCCTGCGGGCCCTTCACCGGCAGCGTCCTCTTGATCCGGGCCGTGATCTTCTTCCCGGGGGCCACGGCGCCGGCGGCAGCTGCGGAGAGACGGAGCGGGCGCCTGAGCGCGGCGGGGCGGGGGCGGCGGCGGCGGGGCCCCGCGCCCTCCCTCCGCTTCGCCGCGGTACCGCCAGAGCTGCCACCGCCCGCCCCGCGGCGCGGCCGGGCGACCCCCGCGCTGACAGGACGCCGCCGTCCCGCCGCTACCGACTGCGGAGCCGTAACCCGGCGTCCCGCCCCCGCCGGCGGGCGTTTCAGCCGCGAAACGCCACTTCCCAGGGGAAATCGCCTCCGCCGAGGCAGCCCGCGGCTGGCGGCGCCCCCGCCCCGCCTCACCTCGGCCGCCCTCCGGGCCCGGCGGGGCCATGCTGCGCTCCCGGCCCCGGCGCCGCTGCCGATGGCGCGGCTGACGGCCGCCCCGGCGCCTACCCCCGCCGCCCGCCCCGCCCCGCCCCGCCCGGCCCCGCCCCGGCCCGCCCCGGCGCCGCCCCCCGCCCCCGCTCCGCGGCTGCGCAGCGCCGCCCCACGGCGGCCGCCGGGGCTCGCGCGGGGCTGACAGGGGCGGCGGGGCCGGGCGGGCACCCCCGGGCAGGGTCCTGCGGGCCGCAGCGAGCGCCGGCCGGCGGCGGGAGCCCCGCGGGTTGGCCGCGGGTGGCATGGCGCGGTGCCAGCCCGCTCCCACGCGCCGCTTGTCCCCGCGGGGACGGGGCGGGGCCGCGACAGCGGCGGGGCGGGGCCCCGGCCGCCCCCTCCCGCCCCGCCGCCCTGCCCGCAGCAAAGATGGCGGCGCTGCGGCGGCGCCTGCCCGCCGCTAAGGTGGCGGCGCGGTCACGTGACGGCGCGCCCCGCCCCGCCCGCTGCATGGCGGCGCCGTGAGGCGGCGAGCCGCGGCGGCTGCGGCCCGGCGGGCGGCGGGATGCGGCGGCCGGCGGGCTGAGCGGCCGGGCGGCGATGCGCGCTGCGCCGCGCAGCCATGTCGCGGGTGAGCGGCCCCGGGCCGGCCGGCAGCGCCAAGGAGAAGCGCTCCTTCAGCAAGCGGCTCTTCCGCGGGCGGGCGGCGGGCGGCGGCGCGGGCTCGGCCCCGGCCCCCGCCGCCCCCGCGGCCCCGGCCCCGTCCGGGCGGTCGCTCGGCGGGTTCATGAGCCGCGTGCTGAAGACCCTCTCCACCCTCTCGCACTACAGCAGCGAGCCCGAGGCCCGCGGCCCGCACGCCCCGCGCCTGCCCCCGCCGCAGGCGGCCGGCGGCCTGGGCAGCTGCTTCCCGCCGGGCCCGCCGCGCAGCCCCGAGCCCCCGCCGCGGCCCGCCGGCGGCCCCGAGGCCGTGCCCGGCGTGGCGGGGCTGCGCAACCACGGCAACACCTGCTTCATGAACGCCATCCTGCAGTGCCTCAGCAACACCGAGCTCTTCGCCGAGTTCCTGGCGCTGGAGCAGTTCCGCGGCGGGCCGCCCCCCGCCGCCCCCGGCCCCGCCGCCGCCGGCCCGCCGCCCGCGCCCGGCGAGGTCACCGAGCAGCTGGCGCAGCTGGTGCGGGCGCTCTGGACGCTGGAGTACACCCCGCAGCACAGCCGCGACTTCAAGGTGAGCGGGGCGGCCGGGCCCGGCGGGGATGGCTGCCTCGTCTCTTCGAGGCGGGAAGGCCGAGCGTGAGGCAGCCGCGCCAGCCAGGCCTCGTCCGCCCGGGAGCAGCCCGCCGCTGGCCCTCGAGTGCCTTTCCTCCTCGGCGCGGGGACGGCACGGCCCGTTGGTGCCCCTTGCCTGGCCGCCGTGCTCGGGGCTGGGCTCCGTGCGTCGCTCCGGAGGCCGGCAGGAGAGGCCTGCCCGGCCTGCGCCGGTGGTGACACCGGAAAACGTGCGTTCCCCCGCGCCATGCGGGTGCCGCGGGCTGCCTGGCTGCTCCGGTCGTCGGGGCATGGCGGGGCGTCGTCGCTGGTCCAAGCGCTCACACGGTGTGAAAAGCCCTCTGGCCTTGCCAGCTGTGTGCCGGTGGCTCTGGAGAGCTGCTCCGGCTTCCTGGCACCCTTCAGGAGAAGCAGACCCCCAGCCTGCGCGCAGTCTGGCCGAGTGACGCCGTTGTGTGCCCGTGCCGTCGGCCATGGCGGCCGCCCCTCGACTCTGCGGTTGTCCCCGGGGTGAGCGCCTGCAGTCGGGGCACTGCTGCTCCATTTGTTACTGACGGTGTTGAAAGCCAGCTGACGGCTCTGCTGCTTTTTACTGGTGAAAGTGTCCATTTTGCTGCTTCATACCTCCATCGTGCTGCATTTAGAGAAGTTACGACTAATTGTTGTTGCGACACTGGAGCCGGTAGCTGTGAGCGTGCACGGGAGGAGGAAGAGGCTGTTGAGAAGCGTGCTTCCCGCTCTCCCCGAGCACTTGGGACTTTGGGCCGATTTGGGGAACGAGTTGCAGGAGTATGAGGTTGTAACTAACTCGTGTTTAGTACCGTGGCGTTCTCCCTGCAGGAGCTCTCGCACTGCGCTTTCATCCAACAGCAACCATCTCCTGCCCTGCCCCGCTGCGGGCGGTGCGCTCACCCCAGGAATTGTTGTAGCAGAGGGCATGGTCTTTGCATCTATGGTTTAAAACCTCCCTGCAATGCTTTTGGATGCAATAAGACACAACTGTTTTAAAAGCGGTCCAGGCCTACCTTGCTTCTCAAAACAGTAAGAATATTGTGAAGTTTTATTGTAACGGTGATTCCCTGCCATGTAAAACTGTTTGGCCGTGTGAAAGAATGAGAGGGTAGGTGGTAGCTTCCACACCGTTAACTTAAAGACCTTTGCTTCAGGGAAATTTTTCTTGCAGAATGAGTTGGGGAGGGAATGCACAGCTGCGTGAAAATACATCAAGAATATCGTTCACACGATCTCGGTCTCTCTGCCTTCAGTTCAGATGGGGTGCGGCAGCAGGTAGAGACCGCGGGTACCAGCGTCTGCTCTCCCTTGGTGTCTGTTGGATGGTGGGATGTCCGAGAGGCTCCTCTGAGGTGTCAGCGGTCTTCGGCACCCTCGGTCACGTGGACTGACGCACGGCCAGCACCTCCTCCCCTTGCTTCCCTGGGGTGTTTCCAGGTGGCTGCATCTCACGGCTGCCGTGTGGAGGGTGTTCTCTGGGGAGCCTGGCTATTTGCCTTTGGAGCGAAGGTGCCTGCCCTCTCTCGAGGATGCCTGGTGCAGGGGGCTGCAGGGTGCTGGGTAGGGACCCGGTGTGACTCCGGTGTTTTCAGAAGCGTTTATGGGTGGAGGAGCGCTGGGGAAGCCCATCTGCTCAGCTGGGGTTTCGGTGCGTCCAGTCGTGGCAGCACCACGGGGCACTTGCCTTTATCGTAATCCTTCACTGCTATAGCGGCGTTCTGGCAGGAGAAGAAATTGTGGATTTCTCCTGATTAATAACAGGAATAAAAGGTTGCAAAAGCAGAATTATCTTTTGCCAGTGTAACTGATAAAAGCAAAGGGGAAAGCAGACCACTTTCTAGGCCAAGATATGCTGTTTATGCAGGCCTGCAGTAGAGGTGTTCAGATAAGAGTGACAGGAGGAGGAAGAGAAACAGGTCTGTAGATTAAATTAAGGCTGTGTTTTTTTTATAGTGGAACTTTCTTTGCTTATTTGCAGGCGTCACTAACGGTAAGCGAACACTGTTCTCCTCGTTGTTGATGTGCAGGAGCCCATCAATCTTCCACCTGCCAGGTCCCCTGGAGGACTTTAAAAAGCGTCTTGCTGTGGGGGATCTTGTCCCAGCAGGTCCTGTTCAGTGCTGC
This sequence comes from Mycteria americana, assembly GCF_035582795.1. Lineage (NCBI taxonomy): Eukaryota > Metazoa > Chordata > Aves > Ciconiiformes > Ciconiidae > Mycteria > Mycteria americana. The sequence goes on along the minus strand of NC_134376.1, from coordinate 931,594 downwards.
ACGATGTCAACAGCCTGTGTCCGAACGACTTTGTCTTTATGTCAAGTACTCGGCAGTTTCCTTACAGGGGTCAATTACTTTTAATAGCAAATTAATGCCTCTAAAGACAGTTAAGTAGCCTGAACCTGCTATTAAATTCAGTGTTCTTAATTAAAATTTTTTTCAGCAGCAGATTTGCATGGTTAATTTAAAGATGTAAACAGCAGGCTTAGATTTGAGAAAGGTGAAGATTGGCGTTTTCACTCTGGAAACTGCTGCTTCTCCCCCAAACAAGAAAAACATCCCCCCAGGCTCATTTTGGGTAGAGGGTGGAACATTCCCTATCTTCATTGCTGTGATTTTTTTTTTTTTTGTAAGGGTGAAAAGTGTTTTCAGGAGAGTCAGTCTGCGCTTTTGCTCCAACAGTAATAGCTATTGACAGTAATGTTTGGTAGTCAAAAAGCTCTTTAGCCAGCATGCTTAGAAATCCATGTGTGTTGGTTTTTTTCCTTTTTTCCCTCTTTTGGCACTGAACATAATTGGGCAGAGACACTTCTTGGTTCCTAAATACTTATCTGCAGGCACTAAGCGTATTTTAGGATAAGGGATAATACTTATCCTCTTGCTCGTTCTTATATCTTTTTCTTATCTCTTTTCTTGGGGCAGAGGAAATTATTTCCTAAGAGAGGGTCTCTCTGAGTCCTTGTGAACAGAGGCCTTTGAGGGGCGAGTTTTGAGATGCTCTTTACCTTTAGCTGGTTTTTGTTGGTAGTATTTTCTCCCTTTTTAGGTTCATCTTCAAGAAATGAGCCATCCCATGGGTTCATGAATCATGTAGTCCTGCTGCTGAAAACAAGGAAAATGCAATTAAAACAAGCGGTTTGTATAAAATGGTTTGCCTCGTAATTGCAGGGCCAAGAGAGAGCCTTGCGAGAGAGCTAATGCACGGTGAGGGGAGGTGAAGTGTTCACCCGGCCAGCAGCTAGCACATCATCTCTGGTCAGATCTACTTGAAGCACAAGGATCTCTGCCAGTTTCTGCATTTTAAACCTGACATTTCTGTCTGCCACAAGAAGTTGGTTGTTTTTTTTTAATAATTTTTTTCTTCCCGGGCTGCAGCGTGGATCTGTGTGGAGTGCTCTCTAAAGTGTTTGCAATGGCTTATCCTCGGGGCAAGGATCTGCCGTGGAAAGGGCACCAAGGAAGACTTTGGGAGCGCTTGCTCTCTGTGACTGAAGCGCAGTGGAAGTTGTGTGTAAAGCTGTGCGTATCCTCTGCTATTCCTGCTACAGAGGTGTTCGCTGCCCAGGGGTGTGTGCTTTGCTTAGTGCGGGCACGGGAGGCTGAGCTAGCAGGAGGCAGAGGACGTGGGGAGGCATGTCTTCACCAGAGCTGGAGAGCTGGGGAGCGGTGGGAAGCGGCTGGGGAGCAGGAGGTCTAGAAGGCTGTAGCAGTAGGAAAAGGTCAGGGAAGGAATTGACTGGGACCTGGAAGCAGAGGAGTTTGTGCCTTGCGTAGCAGCCCTGGGGCTGGGAGCAGGAGGGAGCCCTTCCTGGGGAGACGATACAGGAGCACTGTGGCGGAGGTGATGGATGTTGGTTTTTTATCTCTGCTTTGGATGACTTCCCTGTTGGTCCTGTGCTCATCTGGAGTTTGTTTTAACAATCGTTTTCTTCCGATTGCTCAGTGGTTTTTATTTTCTTGCCTAAACAGAGCTGCTGCTTTCATAACAAGGGCCAATATTGCAGCTTGTGCTTCCTCTTTCCCCTTTGTGATGGTGTGACAATGGTGACAAACATCTATTGTATAAGCAGTAGCTGTGCTCCGGGCTTGTTTTTTTCTGGGGAGCTGTCCTGTTCTGCCTGCAGAGTCCCTGGGAGTGTCAGATAGTGTGGACAGAGCACCCTTTGTAACAGGGAATCCAGAGGTGATGACAGGGGTCCTAAGCGAGAGGGGTTTTTATTTAAACTAATTGGGCTTGAAAATTTGTATGTACTTATGCAAATCCTCTACCTTTGCCTTCCTTGGAGTTCTGATCTCCTGTGGATGATGAGGCTGTTTTCCATTTTGAGGCTTTCTTCATAGCTAAACCATTTGCACACTGAAGCATGTCAAGTGTTTAACAAGACCCTTTGTATACTAGAACTGCATTCATGTCTTTTTTTTTTTTGTCCTACAAGATGAAGACTGCCTTATTTTTATGACCCGCAGTGTGTACAGCAAATACAGTAAAATCATAAGAACTGGATAGAGTTGCATTATCAGAATTAGATCTGAACCCAGAGTGAGTCCCTGTTAGTAGAGCAGGGATTATTGTGCCAGGTTAATAGTGCTGCTTCCATCTTTCTTTCTTTATTTTTAAACCTCTGTTTAGTGTAAGATTTCGTAGTAGCTGTGTGTAACTCCTACAGTTTCGAGGTGCTCATGTTTTGGAAAAGCACTTGGTGTAAATATCGCGCTTGGGACAAGCAGTTGTCAACTGTGTTGGGCACTTCAGCTCCTCTGGGTTATGAAGGAACTCCTGCAAAGGATTGACATGCTCGGTATCTTTACCTCCTGTTGTGGATTAAATGACAGCCGCTCTCAGCACGGGGCTGCTTGGTGCAGTTTGGGCGTTGGAAGCCCTCAGTCCTGCGCTTGGAGCTGTTGGCCACGAGCTCTTCCCCTTGCTAGAGCCCTTGTGCTTTGCTAACGGGGCCAGTTGTATGTGAAATGGGATCCCTTGGATCATGGTTAATTATCTTGCTCTCTGGCTAGCGCAGCGATCAGTTATTTTATTCTGGACAGTGTCGACTGCTTATTCCTAAAATACTTCTGCGGAGAGCAGACTGTCCTCCCTTTACACAAAGAGATGGAAGAATGGGACATGAAAGAAGAAATGCAAGACCCTTCACCCTTCCTTCCCGGTCCCTCGTCTCTTGGCTGTTGGTGTTTCAGTTCCTGTGTTCATCTGAAAGGGCTTCGAGTAGGGCCAGGTAATGTGGGATCTTGAAGTGCTTGTTCCAGTTCAGTCCCAGTGCTCCCAGTGGTGGCATTGCAATGGGGAGACTTGTCCTAGAGCTGCTCTGGGATTTGGAATTGACATGCTTTACCTGAAACAAAAAGCAAGTTACAAATTTTGTGTATCGTTACTGTGACACTTCTTGATATCATGGGAACACGTTTCTGTCTTCACTGGGGTCACAAAGGTCTTTGGCAGCCTTTCCAAGTTAGACACTTCTTTTTTAACGTTAATGATCAATAAGATGCAAGTCCATTATTGTGTGGGGGCTTTTTTTGGTTTTGTTTTACTGTTTTCTTTGTGTCTATTTCCTTACAATTGAAGGATGTTTTTCTTTACTTTTTCCCCCCTCACATAAACCCCCTGAGAAGGGTTTCCTGCAGCAAGATCCTGGTTGCCTTAAAGCAGCAGTCTGATTTACCTGTCAAATCCAAAGACTTTTCTGGGGATTTCTGGGTTATACTTCAAACTTTGATCTGAGCAAGTGCAGCAGAAGGCGGGAGGAGCAGAGAGCCGAGCTGCAGAGTCCGGGTGTTGGACACGGGTTTGCTGAGGGAATTCTGCTGGGGGGGGAAGCAGAAGTGATGCGGGTCTAGGAGACAAGTGGAGGGAAGGATGAGGGGGAGGCAGGGAAAGAGAGCCCAATGTAGGGCAGCTCTGCAGCCCTGCTGCGGGGTGGCCCTGGGGGCTGACGGCTGGATGGACCCTCTCTGGGGCTGGAAGGGCGACTGCATGTGGTTGCCAAAACACATCTCCGTCTTCTGAGCTCTGAGGTCCTTATTTCCACACTGCCTCCACAGCAGTACAAATGGTGCAAGTATGAAAACCATGTCATGTCTGGCAACTTGTGGAAGGGTTGAGGGAACGCTTGTTCTTAGGCAGCTTAATTGGATCTGTGCGTTGCTCTGTGCCCTGCTTTGCACGCTGGCATTTATAAATGGCCACGCTTGATTGCGAGTCAACCCATTTCATGCTTCCATCTGAATGCACGACTGCTGCAAAGCACTGCTTTAATGAACTCTTTTGCATATGATTGTCAGTGAAATTAATTTTATTTTGCAGCATCCTTGAAGTGCATGGGGAAGCTCATGTGAGCAGTAGCGATCAGATCCCTGTCTCAGGGGCCCATGCTCTAATTTGGGACCTGAGGCAAAACCTGGAGAGAGCAGGAGAAGCACGGGTGTGCAGCTGGAGCACGAGCTCCTTGGGCTCCTGAGCCCAGCCCTGGCGTCTGTCCTCTACACCAGCATTTCTTGCCTCTCCTTTACTGAACCGCTTCACACCTGTAGCATTCCCCCGCTCCTTCATCCCTCGCTCTTTTGAATCCCACCAATCGCTCTGCCAGCGTAGCAAGAAAACAAAATCTTTTTGTAGAACAAAATCATATTTCTGCTGTTTATAAGGACGAATTCTCCCGGCAGTCGGCACCGACTCCAGGCAGTGCCTTCCAGCAGGCGTGACTGCGCTCCTGCGAAGAGCCTGGGAAGCAGCGTGTCTGTTTGGGAACACAGCACCCAACAACCCACCTTTTGCGTTCAGGTGCCTTTCCTGCGTGGGAGAGGTGGCTGAGGGGTGCTGGCCCTGGCTGCGAGCCCTCTGCCCGCTCCTGCCGTGCTCCGCCGTGCTGGGGAGCTGCCAGCGGCTCTGCCTGCCGGCGCTCACGGGGAGGAGGGAGCACTGTGTGCGCACAGCAACCCTGGAAGGTGTCATCTTGACAAACTTCACTCTCTCCTTACGTGTTGAAGAAAGGTGCTTAATCAGGATTAACTAAGGCTTCAGCCTGGAAGGGTCAGAGTAGCTGCTATAGCGCAGGATGGATGTCAGGCAGGGGCTGGTGGGGTGGTGCTTCTTGTCTGGGCTTGTTAAATGCGGTGGAGAACCCGCTCTGGTCCTGGCATGCTGCACTCTGCCGTGCTCCTCTTGGTTTTACTTTTTGAAGTGGAATAATAAATGGCTGTGCTTATTTCCCCTGCTGCAGCAGGCAAGGGCCTGGCTGCATGGAGAGCCATTCTGCGCCGGCCCCGGGGATGGCTGCCGGCCCGTGGAGCCACCGTGCTCTCCCGCGGGGTGCTGCCTCCAGAGCCCCAGCACCTCCCAGCTGCCCTGCGGGGCAAAGGAGGAGCGTTTTGACCTGCCCTGGCTGCTTTGACAGGCCTGCTGTCTTCAAAATTCCCTTTTTCTGCCTTTTGGAGAGCTGTGGTAAAACTCAACCAGCGGAGATCTCGTCTGTCCCGGGCTGGGCCAGCGCCTCGTCCTCGGTGCTGGACGGGAGGCAGGCGGGCAAGCCCTGGGCTGGTGCTGAGCTGGGGGACGGCGAGCCCAGCTGTCCCTCCGCAGCAGCGCTGGGCCCTACGCATGCAGGGCGATGTTGCAGAGGCTTTCTGCCGCCAAATCCCTGGCCCCTGCCAGTAAGGGCGGGCTGCTGGGCGTGCCGCTGTGCCAGCGCTTTGCGTGCTGCTGCGGGGAGGCAGCCGGCATCGCTGTGAGCCTCGGTGGAGGGGGGAGGCTCGTTGCTCTGAGTCTCCCTAGTTTTCTTTTTGTTTTTTTTTTTCTGCTGTGCGCAGCCTGCAGCAGCTGAGCCGACGTGTCCTGAGTGCTGGAAGCCGTGCGGGTCTGTTGGCAGCAGCCAGCGGCAGGGCCTTGGCCAGGAAAGAGCGTAATGGTCCCCGCTGGCAGCCTCCCTGCTGGCGCTTTCACCTGGGCGAAGGGTCACTGCTGGCCTTGGCTCCGTCCCCGGGGCCTGGGGATGAACAGAAGGTCTGAACTGCACTGTTTCCCAGGTAGTGCTTTTCCCAGAAAAGAACATCTCGCTTCAGAGAGGGGAAATTGCTGTTTCTGTGTGTGAGCGGAGGGAATAATTTAGATAAACGCTCTTCGTGAGGTGTCTGCTGTAGAAGTTGCCCAAACACAGAACTATGTCTGTGGGTTTAAAAAAGAAAAAATAAAAATCTGGTTGAGCATAACTTTGATGTTCAGTGAAAGATGAAGAATAGCCTTTCTTTCCTGCTCACATGTGCTATTGTGTCAGGTCTCTAATGAGCTGGCTTCATCCGTTCATGTACAGAAACCTTTCCACAGCTGCTTCCTACCAGGGGCACTCTGGAAAATAGCAGACTGACATTTTTCCTTTAGTTGTCTTTGTGATCTGGAACAATAACAGCACCAAAGGAGAGGCCAGTAGTTCAGCTATGTTTGGCTTTATTTATTGCATCTATTTAGAGCAATAGATGAATGATTATTAAACTTTCAGTGGGCTGATAAAAATGATAATGTGTCTTTGCCATAAATCTGCTTTATAGATGGACAGGGACTTGTTTGGTTATAGGGTGCTTGCATTAGGGGGCTAGATAAGTGTATGCGATCGATGTGAAATTATGATTTTCCCCCTCGTATCTCCTCTGATGGTGCCACTTCCATTCAGGGTGCCTGCGTGCCGGTGCTTGCACATCTGGGGGAAGGGAGGTATCATTCCTTCTGCCAAACTCTAAGGGGCTGAGCTGAGGAGAGGGGCTGGAGGCGCATGGCTGTACAGTCGTGGAAAGGTGTTGGGGAGGGAGCTTCGGCGACCGCTCCTGGTGTCCCACATCTGAAACAGCTGCACCAAAATCATTCCTGACCTGTTCTTAATACCCTCTGGTGATGGACGGAGTCTGTTCAGATGTGCCGCCTGGACTTACAACAGATTCAGATTAGGGGCAGAGGATTAAAGGCTATGGAGGGTTGGTAAATGTGGTGTTTTTAATGTGTTTTTATGTGTTTTTGAAACCAATAGCTGCTTAACTCTGTATCTGCAGCTGGCTGCAATTGCTGTTGCTTTACTGCAGGGGGTTCAGCATAAGCAGGACCAGCAAAACGAGGTGTTGTCTTCTCTTACTTGATGAGCGCAAGAGGAGAGAAAGTCTGAGGTTGTGTTTTGACTTACACCTGTCCTTGTGCAAAGTAATCTTTCTGCAGCCTGGGGGGCTGAGCAGGTATCTTGGTGAGGGGGTGCTGCAGTCGTGGCTTCATCTAAACCGGGGTTTCTGCCTGAGCTGGGCGGGTGTCGCCCGGATTGCGCTGCTACAGACCAAGATGAACTTCCTTCGCCCTGCGCTGAGAGGGGGCCAGAGCACGCTCCGGAGCAAGGGCAGGGGCCCGCTGCAGCCGGGTGGCAGTTTTGCAGCCGATGAGCTGGAAGGGGAGTCTCAGAAAATAAACACAAAGAGGTTCAGGGTGGACGATGCTTAACGATGAGATACTTGCTTGCTTTGTCGCCTTGCCCGTCAAACGTTATTGGAGCTGTTCAGGAATTGCCGGTCTGGCTTGCCAGGAGGTTGCAGTCCGCCGGCTATTGCGCAGGGCTGTAGGGTCCCCACCACTTGTTCATACAGCCCGCTGCCCTCGGCCCAAGCGAGGGGGCTGGCGTTGGAGACAGGGATGTGTGTGGGGCTGTATTTGACTGCTGAGCCATCTAGCTGAGTGGAGACTGCGCTTTAGGAGTTCCTGGTATTTCTGTCAAATTGTTAAATTGTTTATTTGAGTCAGCGCCTTTATCTCTCACTTGGATTTAATTGTGTTCCTTCGTACTGACTGTTCTGCACTGCGTGTCTATTGCTCCTCCTTTACACCTTGCCTGCCTCGGCTTGCTTTGCTGACCCAACATCTCGGAGTGTTATAGGGGGAAGGCACATAACATGTCACAGAGCAGCGGATGCAGAGGTTTAAGTAATAACAAACCCACTGTAGCAGCGATGGCAGGAAGCATGAGTAATGCTGGGAACACGCTGCTATTGCTGGAGTGTTTTTGTAGCAGAGCCTCTTGTGAGGGAATTGCATCTGATATTTTGTAGTGCTTCCTGAATCACTTCAACATCTTGTGATCTGTCTCCACAGGCAGCTCTTTATCCTTGGTCCACTCAGGCTGTGAGAGTGTCAAGGAAATCAGAACAGTTATCATGGAGATGGTTCTGAGACGAGGAATGACACAGATACAGCCCAAGGCATGCGGTTGTTGCGAATACCTGGGGTTCGCTCTGCTGTGGGGTGTTAAGGGCTTGCGTGGCTCGCTGTAGGACGACACATCACCAGGAATGCGCGTCAGGAAAAGCCAGTGAGGGTCTGGACTGGAGTGATGTGCTGGTGACACTGAGAGGGGCGATAAGAAATACTAGCCTGGATTCCTGAAGTCCTTACTTATGTCTGTTTCCATACAGAAGCCCCCCACGCCCTCTTTTTGACTTGGAATACCAGATTCGCTTCCTCCGAGCAATACTAAAGACCCTTTTATCTTCAACTCTGTCTAGACTAGGACTTAAAGTGCAGTGGTAGCACCTGCTGGCTAACTTCACTGAAACAAACGGGACCGGATAAGGCAGCCGGCTCTTAGCATGCTGCCTGAAAGGCGTTAATGCTGGCCTGATGATAGCCTACCTTTTTATATCTTAGTGCAGAGAGGACCGTAGGCTGCTGGGGACAGCGGGGGGGTATGTTTCAGCACCTCCCTTTCTCTTGGCTCTCTTCAGTCAACTTGCTGCTGAGAAGAATGAGCTTGGTCTTGCTGCAACCTGCTCTGCCTTTGGAGCCCTCCTCCCTCGGCGGTGGTACTGGACATTGAGCTGGGTGCAGGAGGGAATGGGAAGGATGAATAAGGCCGTTAAAAGGCACGTGTGTTACCGTGGAGGCATGGATAGCAGTTCTAGAGAAAAGATGTAGTGAGATAACCACTTAAGACTGGACTAAAATCTGTGCTTCGCACTTCAGTGATTGATTTTCAGTTTGGAACTTGACCCAGTAATTTAAGAGCTAAATTTAATTTTCAGTGCAATTTTTTTGAACAAAGATAATGTTTGCAAAGGAAGTCTCCACATGTATGTCTTAAATTCTTCCCTACACCATTGTCTGGGTGCATTCAGCTAAACACAGCTGCTGTGAATATCAGCCTTCTCTCCTTGCTACGGATGTTTTGGATATTTTGGAATATTAATTTTTCCTAATTCTAGATGACCCACTACATCCTGTCAGCAACAGCTGACTGTTAGTTTGACCATGGACTCAAGTAGTGGTGTCGTGGGGCTGGAAGGGTGACCAGCTCCGACGTCCCTGCTCGAGGCAGGGCCTGGGTCTGGGGAGCACTGCTCCTCGAGGTCTGCCGCTGGGCCCCGCTGGTATCCCACAGCGAGGAGCTGTTATGAGCGCCCTAAGATGAGTCGGTCTGGAGCTTTCTTAAAAATAAGAGAAGGCATGGTGCTCTGATTGAGAAACTAGTGTTCCGTAAATCTAACGGGACAAGTATAAGGCTGGGAATTGTAATAAAGTTGGTGGGAGTGGGACCCTGTGCCGCGGTATTCAGCTGAAGCATGCGAAGGAGAGCTCTGGTTATGAGAGCGTCTGCGGTCTAGGCTGGTCGATGTCAGCTGGTGGAACGACAAGGTTGTGTCTGTAGGGGTGACTTGGGGTGGTGGGTTTCTAGCACGGCTAAACTAAGCTTCTCTAGGTCGTTGCTGTCTTGTCCTGGTATCTGCTGGGTGTATGTCGAGTCTCTAGGTATCAGACCAGAATCTGCAGGTCTGTTCACTGTATTTTCAGGGGTTAGCATTAAATCTTGTAAATTGGTGCAACATGAATAATTCACTAGGCTTTCTGCTGAAGGAGGGTAAGAGGTATTAGGCTGATACCTGATGAGGCTTAAGATCATTTTTTGGATCATGTTTTGTCACTTTTTTCCTGCCAGTGGATCTTGTTTTGCTTAATGGGAACTAGGAGCGGAGAAGGCTGTTTGGTCCCCTTTAATCTCTGAGTCCCTACAGACTACTTCAGATTTTTCTCCCCAATAAATTGGCTTGCAGCAGCATCCCAAGCTTGCGTTATGGTGAGCACCAAGCAGAGGTGTGCTGGGCTCCCATCTGTGTGGTGGTGCAGAGGTGAGCATTTGCTCTGGACCGCTACTTGTTTAAAACTGTGTTTATATATTTTTATGTGGGAGGGTGCTGGTCCCTGTGCAGGCGAGGGCAGTAAATCTGTTGTCAGAAGAGCTTACACATATGTAATGAGAGCAGATTATTTCTGTTTTCCCTTATTTTGCTGCCTTGAAGCAGGTGGACAGATTATAGAGGTTAGAGAGTATATGTTTATCAGTCCTTCCCTGTCTTTTTCATCACCCCCCCCCCTTCTGGTGACCCCATTTTCTAGAGGGATAAAGCGAGCAGCCCAACCTCATTTCTCAAATCTGTTGCAAAGTCTGATTAGGGAAATGGAGGAGCTCTGGTACCGTCAGCCTGTGCAGCCTGCCTGGCCCCTCTCGGCACTCCCCGGGGTGCCTGGTCGGCTGCAGCCTTCCCGCGTGGTTCTTGCCCTGCAGGTACAGCCTGGTCTCTGCAGGTGCCACTGCCCCTTTTTGGGGACCCTGCTCAAACAAGTTCAAGTCCCATGTAAGCACCTTCTGTCTCTCCGCAGGTGTACTGAAGGACATAGGTGCAGCACATCCCCAACAGGATTGCTTTTCCTGGTAGTATGCAGCATGGGAAGGTTGGGGAATAGCTGCACGACTGATGTGAGCTTTGCCGTGAGCCTATTTCTTACAAAGAAGAGCCTGGTATTGACTTTGTGGTTAAAATTGGTGGAGTGGGAGCGTGGGGGTGGCTGACCTGTGACCATGCATTAGATGAATGTCCTGCCTGTTTCATGAGCAGCGGGAGGAGCAGGCTGGCTGTCCTGGCTGCAGCCCGGTGCCTCCTTGAAGAAGCAGAACATGCTGGCTTTTCTACGGCAGTGGTGGCGTCTGCTGCTCGGGAAGGAGCCCAGGCTCGGCTGCTGGGGTCAGCCCCCCATGGCACATTACTCCAGAAAGTATTCTGCTAAATGCAGATGCTGGTGCCTGGCTCCTGTCCTCCAGAGCCTGTGCCATGTCCCCCGGTGCACAGCGATGAGTGCTGGCTGGCCATTCGGGTGTTGTTGTGGAGGTAAAAGTGAGATCAGAGAGGTGGAGCAGAGAAAGCGTTTCCTGATGTTGGTTGTTGGTGAGGAAGATGCCCTGCCAAACCCTGCTGTGGGCTCCCGTTGACTTTTAGAGGAGGAGGAGGAGACGTCCTGAGGAAGGGGTGCACGCGGCCCGGCTGGAGGGCTCAGTGCAAACTTCAGTGTTATGAAAAGTGTTCCCAGAGCTGCAGGGAAAGGATAAATCTGCCAAGTGCAGATTTCGGTTGCTCTGAGCTTCAAGCCCTTCCTGTTTGTGTCCGGAAGAAAAACAGGTTTGAGAAAATCCCTTGGGTGTGCTGGTGTCCTTCTGAGACGGCTTTTCTGGAAATTCAAGAGCAAATTAGATGCATCCCCCAGGCTCTTAGCGCGTATCCAAAGTAGTGCCAGTTGTGCGCATCGCACCTGCGGCTGTCCGAGTCCTCCCTTGTTTGGAGTTTGCCGGTCCAGCAGCACCCGTCAGGTACCCCACTGCTCTGGCGTCAGTCGTTGTGTGACGCTTCGGTTCCTTGTGCTTGCTCCAGCTGGAGGGAAAGCTGCATCTGGCTGGCTGGGACAGTCGTTCATAACTGCGTGCAATGCCAGTGCAAACTGCGCTTTTCCTCCTGCTCAGTGGTCTGTCCCAAGCAAGTTGTTTTTTTCGGGTAGTGGCAATAGAAGATGGTATTTAGGATGAGCAAGTTGTGCATCGTGGATACTTGATACCTAGTGGAGAAAATTACATGGTGACTGTAGTGCTTATGTGCTTAAGAGAGTGTCTGAGGCAAAGTAAGTATGCTCGACCTGCGTATTATTGGGATGATCAGTTTGTAGAAGCATCTGCAGTTCTGATGCTTTGCCTGATTCCTGGAATTGGATACCTGTATTGGCACAGAGCATCTGCATCTAGGTTTTGGGAAATCTGTTACCTCACCAAAGCAGGAATGAGCTAGACAGGGTGAGTGGACATTAGGAGACAGATACTTGTTTTGCTTCAGCTTAAACAAATATAGTTTAGGAAATGAACAGTTTCAGACCCTGTGGTACATGGATACATATGATTAAAAATATCCTTCACTCTGTGTTAGCATGGGAAATACTGCCTGTCGTTGTCAGTGGATTGAAGTGAGCTTGCCTTGCTCTTGACCTAAGTGAAAGTAGAGTAGGTTGATTGTTTTGGTGCTCATCTCATCTGCTTGAGTCCCACGTTTGCTATAAACATTTCTGTTTAAACAATGATGCAGTTCCTCTCTAACCACTGCCGTGACCCCTCTGGTCTGTTCTGAGAGCAGGTGGCGGTTTCTCTGCCCAGCAAGGCATCAGCTGCTGCTTTAGCTCGCGTTGTGCGGAGGGTCCCACGCGCGATGGTACGTCCTGGCCTGTCCCCAGGTGGTACGGGAAGGCAGTGCCCCGTCCAGAGCTGTCGGCAGTCCCTCGTTTTGAGTGCGCTGTTAACTGTGCCTGTCTGATTGTCAGGGCTCGGTAAAGGGAAGAGCTTGATTCTTGTGCTTTTGCTGTATGCCATCTCTGTCTCTCTGCAGAACATTGTGTCCAAGAACGCTATGCAGTACCGTGGGAATGCCCAGCACGATGCGCAGGAGTTCCTGCTTTGGCTTCTAGACAGAGTCCATGAAGATCTGAACAATGCAGTGAATTACAGTGGCATGCCTCCACTCAAGGTAAGGGATTTTGCTGGGAGCCAACGTGGGAGAGTAGCTGTAATTTTGCATACCGTCTTTCTTTTTAAATTACATTTACGTGTTGGCTTCTCAACTCTGATAGTTTGTATGGAACAAAAGTCTGGGTTAAAATACTGTTTGTTTCTGGCCATGTGAATGTAACTAGCCATGTCACTAATCCCTGGCAAGTGCTCCCCAATACAAGCATTTGTGAATGGTCACGTACCGCTCTGCGGGAGCCGGGAAGCAGTACCGGGGAGGGACTGCCAGACATCACCTGGTGTGAGATCCCTGCCTTTCCTTGGGCTGCCCTGGCTACCTCACATTCCTGCTAACCACCCTGAGCAGAGCGCACTTGTTATTTAAAAATCTTATGACGTTTTTCTGGTGGTTTTGGGCAAGGAGGGCGCAAGTTTGACAAGGAGTAATGGAGCCATCTAATGTGGGGCACCTCCACGCTTGGATGTGCTTCTAGGGTTTATTCTTCTATTTTAGCCACCGCTGGAGGATGACGTGCTGCTTGAGGGACCAGCCTTTCCAATCAGTAGTACTTTTGTGCAGGAACTCTTTCAAGCCCAGTACAGGTATGATATCTTGTAAATTTTGAGGCATTATTGCATGTATTGGTGACCCCAGTATAATTCTACCCTGATGCTAGCTCCCATTACAGTTGAGACTGGTGTCATGGTGTTAAGAGCTGTTTCTGAATTCCTGCTGAATGAAATCTGAACTAAGATCTTGCTCCAGAGGAGAGAGAGAGTTTTCACTACTTCTAATTTGGTATATTCTGTGAAAATCTACAGTATATGCCACCTCTTCACCTGCCCTGGTGCATCCTGAAAGCAAGTTGGTGCTCAATGGAGTAAAGACTCGGGACGACTCAGGGCTGTGAGGCGTACCCTGGCTGTTCAGAGGCGAAAGCCTGTGGCAATCTGGGGGTGCCTGGAGGCTGCTGGGGAGTTACGGATCCCAGATGTCTTGCAGAGTTCCTGTTATCTGGCACTTGGGAATTCTCAGCTGAATCTTTAACTGTCCCTTCAGGGTTTTCCCATGGGTTTCCCATACTTCCTGGGAAGGGAGCTTTCTAATTTCAGCAGTAATACAAGAAAACAACCTAATTTCCAGTGCTTCTCGATGGCTTGTATCTGTGCTGCTGTAAGAATTTTAATTGCTGGGCTTTCTCCCCGATATTTGCCAAGGCTTCCTTTGCAAAGGAGAAGCCTTAAGTCTGGTATAAACATGAAGCCAATGTAAGGTGCAGGTTAATGCTGAACGTGAGATGTATTGTCTGGAGTTTTTCCCTTCTGGGTAAGAGAGATCTGTACACCTGCAGTGCAGACTGTCGCCGTCTCTTTCCCATCACTTCCCTTCTCTTCAAAGAGAAAATCCTTCCAGGTCTTCCATGTTGGAGCTACTGTTGGTGAATTATTAATTTTGCAGCGAAGTTTATTAAAAGCCAAATTCAGTGACTGGAGTGAAGTCTCTTCCTTGCATGCCCTGTAAGGAACTTTGAGACTAATTACTTTAAAAGGGTCTAGAAATCAGGAGTCCGTCATTTACAGCAGCTATGTCTATACAGCCTCTGTGCAGAGCTGCTCTGTACAGAGAAAGAAGAGTAGAAAGGGGCAGCCAGGTTGCCATGTGAAGGCTGTTATTTGTGATTTGATGAATTATCCATTCCTGATGAAATGAGGTATAACTGTTCCATTATTGATATTCGTACTAGGTCCTCTCTGACGTGCCCTCATTGCCAGAAGCAGAGTAACACCTTTGACCCTTTTCTCTGCATCTCTCTGCCGATTCCTTTGCCTCACACACGGTATGTAACTGTCTTGAACTCAATGTTGGCTGTTTCCCATGCATATATTGTTGCTTAATTTCCTACAGAAGGAAGAGAGATGTCAGCAGAATCTCTCTGGTAAGTCCTTAAAAAAGATAGATAGGACCATATGGGGCTTCAATTTTTTGCTTTGCAGGTAAATTGGAAAATTGAGCCTTTTACATGTTTCAGAATGGCCCTTTGCCCCCACCCTTAACTTCCTATAGAATTAATTTTTGGGAGAAAAAAAAAAATCTTTGATTCAGGTAACCAAAATATTTTGCCTTTGACTTAATTTATAGCATTTTAATACTGAAAAGGGGAAAAGGATGAAACACTTTTTTTTTTTACTTTCTTTAGAACAGTCTCACTGATCACTCCAATTTCAAAAAGCGAAGTTAAAAGCTTTCCTGCAAAATGTTCTGCTTTTTTTGAAAGGCAGCTGTTGCCAATAAAGAAAAAAGCTCCAGGGAGAAGAAAAATCCAGATAAAAAGTTCAGAGCAAAGATAAAGAGATGCACAGCAAAACTACCTGTTGTATAAATAAGCAACTCCTTCACCTGATGTTTTGGACGCAGGAAACTTGTATGGGTTCAAGAAGCAATGGAACAAAGTAATGAAAGGCCATGTCTAAGATGATGATGTCTGGTTTGGTTGAGCAGTCCCTGCTGCACCACCGCGTGGAGGCTGAGTGGGCTTTCCAGGGAAGGTGTAGGTAGGCTAGCTGCCCCACTCTTCCCCAGGCAGTACTTCTGGCTGCTGGGGAGGCAGGGTCGAGTGTTGAGGGCCAACCTGGAGCAGCTGTTCCCAGCAGCAGAGCTCTCCGAGTGCTTTACGGTGCTGCCTCGGACTGTCGTAAGCGGCATTACAGGATCCTTGTTGGAAAACTACAATTGCCTTGTAATAGAGAGTTTTGTTTTTAACTTTGTGGGGCTTTTTTGAGAAGACTTTCTGCTTGTGGGAACAAGTAACACCAGTCCATGTAGTAAGAAAGGAGTCTTTGGAAATCAAATGTATTTGCCTGGCTGCGGCCAAGTGTAACTCCAGTGTGAGGTGGATCCGGACTGCTGAGACCGCCCTGTAGCTTATGGGCAGCCTGGATGCAGCCAGGTTGGGCTGACTCTGTTCAGGGTACTGCCAGGACGTGCTCAGCCCAGCCCCAGCAGTGCCTCCCGTGCTCTCCGCAGGCCGCTCTACATCACCGTGGTGTACCAGGGGAAGTGCTCTCACTGCATGCGGATCGGGGTGGCAGTGCCCATCTCTGGAACGGTGGCCAGGCTGCGGGAGGCTGTCTCCTCAGAGACCAAGATACCCACGGAGCAGGTAACGGGCTGGTCTCGTCACCCGTGTGCCCTGCCTTCAGCCAGAGGGAGCACGGAGGCTTTCATCCCATGTTGGATATATAGGAATTGAAATTCGCTGCCCACGATTGAATGGGGGAAGCAGGGTGGTGGTGATCTGGATCATGCTCTCCCTGTGCATTGACTTTTTGAAACCTAGTGACGTTGGGATAGCCGTCTGTGGAGCGTGCAGACCTTCTGCCTGATCACCCGGTGATTCGTGCATGCTGGCAGTGAGGGAACCATTGGGCACCTATGAGGAACTCCTCTGTAGGAAGAGCTTTGAGAAAGCTGTCGGATCCCACCAAAACCTCTTCACATACTGCCTTTACCCCAGCTTTTCCTTTACGGCAGTCCTTTTCCCTCTTCCTTGCTCCTTGTTTTGAGGAATGTCCTCTTGTAGCAGGAAAATCCCAGTTGAGAGACGGGACAGCTCAGCTGGACCAGACGGGGTGGTTTAATGGGTTCTGGTTTGCTTCTGCTGACTCTAGATTGTGCTGACGGAGATGTACTACGATGGGTTTCATCGTTCCTTCTGCGATACTGATGACCTGGACACCATTCACGAAAGCGACTGCATTTTTGCCTTTGAGACTCCAGAGATATTTAGGCCCGAGGGTATCCTTAGTCAGAGAGGTAAGTTGATAACTCTGCTTAATGCCCACCTCAGGTGACTAGGTGAGGGAGGCTTGTTTTGGAAAAGGATATACGTGAGAATAAAAGTCCCACAAGTAGTTGATGTTCTGGTGTATTGATTTCAACTCTGACTTTGTCCAGACTCATTCCAGCAGACTTAATGGTGTTGTCAGCTGGGAGGCTATCAAGAAGCGATGTACACTCCTTTCTTCCTCTTCCCAGGGCTGATTCTGCAGGCCAGGCTGGCTTAATGTGAAATCTGTTGTCAGGCTTAATTTAAAGATCTGCTGGGGACCAGATGAAGCCACTGAAATTGTGTTATTTAAAATCAGATTGCCAGTGATGAATAAACAGTCTCGGGAATGAACAAACACTTTCTCTTTCAAAGCTGAAAAGACTCAGCTTCTCTGCATTTCCCTCTCAGTGAAAGGCAATAATTGCATCCTGGGTAGACGGAGCATAATCAAAGGCAAATTTTATTATTGGAAGTAACAAGTAGGGTTTCTGTCACTTTAGCTTTTCTTGCGGGCAGACAAAGCTATGAGTACTTGTAGAAATTACTGTGAAAAATCAGTTAGGTGAGCACTTGCATATAATTTCTTTCTGTAAAGAAATAGTCACTATGAAAAGTAATTGCTCTTTGAAGCCTTCATACAAGTAATAAAAATGGTCTTGATTCCATACTGACTTGCTCCTCTGCAGCTGAAAGATGGTTTCTTGAGGGGGCATCAGGGCACTAAAGGCAAATGACACAACAAGATGTTTCCTTTCTCCTAATTTTTCAGGAATACTTGTGAACAATAACCTGAATAACTTGAAATGTGGCACTGAGCACTCTCGAACAATATCTTACTCTCAAGGAACAGCAAAGTCTGGAAAACTGGAACAGTCCTCTACTAAACCAGCAGCAAACGACAAGATCGTCTTGCTGGTGTGTAACAGAGCGTGCACTGGACAGCAGAGCAAAAGGTGACTGGCAGCTTCACAGTTAGAGTTACTCTTCTGGCTGCTTCCTTAATTGACCTGGGTTGTACTCACCGCGTAGTGAAAACACAAGGAGCGACAGCTTGTGTTTCTAGCTTGCATTAGGTGCTAAAGAACATGTTGGTCAAAAAACATTAATGAATGCAGCAAAATATTCCTTATTTTGGTGAACTTCAAACAGTCCAGTGTTACTGGAAAGTGGTGAATGCAGACCAGTGGGAAGGACATACCACCTCCCTGTAGAGCTGTCTGGTTTCAGAGAGCAGCAAGCATGTCTGACCAGATCCTGTGATGTGTGGCAATTTTTAATTGGAGTGCAAACAGTGGGTGGGGGGAAATGAGAAACGACCATGGCAAAGGCATTTGTACCAACCGTGGACTGAGAACTATCAGCCGCTGAAGTTTGTTTCACAAAAAGTTGTCCCAGCCAGGTTGCAAAGCCCTGCAGCCTGAAGCAAGCCGCTTGAGCACAGAGCAGGGCTGCAGCCTGTTAAAAAGGGCCCTCTGCACGGGCAGCCGTAACAGCGTTTCCTCAAAGTTAAGCCCCTCTCCTCTGGAGACAAGTTTTTAAATGCCTGGTTTCTGGGGAGTTTCATCCAAAGCATGCCGAGCTCCGTAGATGGTCGAGTGAGGAGGAGAGTGGCACTGTCAGAGTTTGGGGATCCGATTGCTGAACAGAATAATCTTTTAATTGCTCCCTCAAATGCTACTCCTTCCTCTAGGTTTGGCTTGCCCTTTGTGTTGCATTTGGAAAAAACAATAGCTTGGGATATTCTGCAGAAGGAAATTCTGGAGAAGATGCAGTATTTCCTGCGGCCTGCAGCCTGCATGCAGGTGAGGCAAATGGTTCATCTGTTTTGAGACTTCCAGCTCTGTGTGACGTGAACTAGAGGGGAAGCCAGTTACCTGGAGCGATAAACATGCTGCACACGCTGAACTGATGGCTTCCCACTATTTCTTTGTGCAATAATGTCCAAGTCTGGTATTGCACCTCTTTGGTGCTTTTGTCTATTTGCTGAAAGGTACAAGTAAGATTAGACTGATCAGGCGAAGAAATTGCATGCTTCACTTCCTTCCTTCCCCCCAAGAAATACTTGAGAGATTAGTGCTGCTGTCTGCACTGGAAATCCACTGGCTGGTGGTGTTTGCCTAAAAGAAAAGCTGAAACGTTTGCTTAGTGACTGCGTGTTTCTGATGAGAATGCCCTCTGAGAGCAGAGGGGTGAAGAGGGGTGTCTCCTCGTCTTACCTCTCGTCTTACCACCACCTCCACGAGGAAGAAAAGAAGGGTTATAGTTGTGGGTGACTCCTTTCTGAAGGGAACTGAGGGTCCGATATGCCGGCCAGACCCTCCTCTCAGGGAAGTCTGCTGCCTCCCTGGAGCCCGCGTGAAGGATGTCACGAGGGTACTCCCTAGTCTGGTACGGCCCTCGGACTATTACCCCCTACTGCTCTTCCATGTGGGGGGCGATGATACTGCAACGCGAAGTCCTAGGGTGATCAAAAGAGACTTGAGGGCCTTGGGACGGCTAGTAAGAAACTCAGGAGCGCAGGTTATTTTCTCTTCTCTCCTTCCAGTGGTGGGCAGTGACACCAGAAGGAACAGAGATGCCCAATCTATTAATGCATGGCTCCGTGGCTGGTGTCATCGCCACGGATTTGGTTTTTTTGACAACGGAATGGCCTACGCCGCACCGGGTTTGCTGGCATCCGATGGGATTCATCTTTCTCAAAGGGGAAAGAGAATCTTTGCACAGGAACTTGCAGGGCTCATTGACAGAGCTTTAAACTAGACTCGAAAGGGGAGGGGGATAATATCAGGCTTGCCCAAGAGAAGCTGAGGGGCGACGTGCCATGGTTGGAGGGAGCGGCTGACAGCGAGGATAGTCGGCCTGAGTCCTCGAGATGCACGGGGTACGCTTGGGCACAGCCGAAGTCGAGCGGAGTTAAGCCAGGGGATACTGAGGCAACGGGAGCCAAGAGGGAAACACCAGTGAAATGCCTCAAAGCACGCAAGGGGTGTTCTTCTATGAAGGAGGCACGGACGACACCCCAGCTGAAGTGCCTCTACACCAATGCACGCAGCATGGGCAACAAGCAGGAGGAGTTGGAAGCCATTGTACGTCAGGAAAACTATGATATGGTGGCCATCACAGAAACATGGTGGGATGACTCGCACAACTGGAGTGCAGCGATGGATGGCTATAAACTCTTCAGGAGGGATAGGCGAGGCAGGAGAGGTGGTGGGGTAGCCCTATACGTCAGGGAGAGTCTGGATAGTTTAGAGCTCGATGATGGTGATGATAGGGTGGAGTGTCTGTGGGTCAGAATCAGGGGGAAGGCCAACAAGGCAGATATTGTGGTGGGAGTCTGTTACAGACCCCCCAGCCAGGATGAGGGGACAGATGAACTATTCTATAAGCAGCTGGGAGAAGCCTCACGATCGCTAGCCCTTGTTCTTGTGGGGGACTTCAACCTGCCAGATGTCTGCTGGAAATACAATACAGCAGAGAGGAAACAGTCCAGGAGGTTCCTGGAGCGTGTGGCAGATAACTTCCTGACGCAGCTGGTGAGTGAGCCAACGAGGGAAGGTGCCCCGCTGGACCTCTTGTTCACCAACAGAGAAGGACTGGTGAGTGATGTGATGGTTGGAGGCTGTCTTGGGCAGAGCGATCATGAAATGATAGAGTTTTTGATACGTGGAGAAGCGGCGAGGGGGGTCGGCAAAACTGCCACCTTAGACTTCCGGAGGGCGGACTTCAGCCTGTTTAGGAGACTGGTCGAGAGAGTCCCCTGGGAGGCAGCTCTTATGGGCAAAGGGGTCCAGGAAGGCTGGACATTCTTTAAGGAGGAAGTCCTAAAGGCACAAGAGCGGGCTGTCCCCAGGTGCCGAAAGACGAGCCGGCGGGGAAGAAGACCGGCCTGGCTGACTAGAGAGCTCTGGCTCGAACTGAGGAGAAAGAGGAGAGTCTATGACCTCTGGAAGAAGGGGCGGGCAACTCAGGAGGACTACAAAGGTGTAGCGAGGCTGTGCAGGGAGAAAACTAGAAGGGCCAAAGCTGAGCTAGAGCTCAGTCTGGCTGCTGCTATAAAAGACAACAAAAAACACTTCTTCAAATACATTAGCAGCAAAAGGAGAGCTAAGGAGAATCTCCAGCCCCTAGTAGATGTGGGAGGAAACACAGTGACCAAGGATGAGGAAAAGGCTGAGGTACTTAATGCCTTCTTTGCCTCAGTCTTTATTAGCAGGGCCGAATGTTCTATGGGTACCCAGCCCCTGGAGTTGGAAGATAGGGATGGGGACCAGACTGGAGCCCCCATTATCCAGGGGGAAATGGTGAGTGACCTGCTGCACCACTTAGACACTCACAAGTCTATGGGGCCTGATGAGATCCACCCGAGAGTACTGAAGGAGCTGGCAGATGTGCTCACCAAGCCCCTTTCCATCATTTACCAGCAGTCCTGGCTAACTGGGGAAGTCCCTGCTGACTGGAGATTAGCGAATGTGACACCCATCTTCAAGAAGGGCCGGAAGGAGGACCCGGGGAACTACAGGCCTGTCAGCCTGACCTCGGTGCCGGGGAAGCTGATGGAGCAGATCATCCTGAGTGCTATCACACGGCATGTAGAGAATAACCAGGGGATCAGGCCCAGCCAGCATGGGTTCAGGAAAGGCAGGTCCTGCTTGACCAACCTGATCTCCTTCTATGATAAGGTGACCCGCCTAGTGGATGAGGGGAAGTCTGTGGATGTTGTCTATCTAGACTTCAGTAAAGCCTTTGACACGGTTTCCCACGGCATTCTCCTGGAGAAACTGGCTGCTCATGGCTTGGACGGGTGTACTCTTCGCTGGGTAAAGAACTGGCTGGACGGCCGGGCCCAGAGAGTGGTGGTGAATGGAGTTTACTCTGGTTGGCGGCCGGTCACAAGCGGTGTTCCCCAGGGCTCGGTGTTGGGGCCAGTTCTGTTCAATATCTTTATCAATGATCTGGACGAAGGGATCGAGTGCACTCTCAGTAAGTTTGCAGACGACACCAAGTTGTGTGGGAGTGTTGATCTGCTTGAGGGTAGGCAGGCTCTGCAGAGGGACCTGGACAGGCTGGATCGATGGGCTGGGGTGAATTGTATGAGGTTTAACAAGGCCAAGTGCAAGGTCCTGCACTTGGGCCACAGCAACCCCATGCAACGCTACAGGCTTGGGGAAGAGTGGCTGGAAAGCTGCCTGGCAGAGAAGGACCTGGGGGTGTTGGTTGACAGCCGCCTGAATATGAGCCAGCAGTGTGCCCAGGCGGCCAAGAAGGCCAATGGCATCCTGGCCTGTATCAAAAATAGCGTGGCCAGCAGGACTAGGGAAGTGATTGTGCCCCTGTACTCGGCACTGGTGAGGCCGCACCTCGAATACTGTGTTCAGTTTTGGGCCCCCCACTACAAGAGGGATATTGAGGTACTGGAGCGCGTACAGAGAAGGGCAACGAAGCTGGTGAAGGGTCTGGAGCAGAAGTCTTATGAGGAGCGGCTGAGGGAGCTGGGACTGTTTAGCCTGGAGAAAAGGAGGCTGAGGGGAGACCTCATCGCTCTCTACAACTACCTGAAAGGAGGTTGTAGAGAGGTGGGGGTCGGTCTCTTCTCCCAGGTAACAAGCGATAGGACAAGAGGAAATGGCCTCAAGTTGCGCCAGGGGAGGTTTAGACTGGATATGAGGAAATTTTACTTCACCGAGAGGGTTATCAAGCATTGGAACAGACTGCCCAGGGAAGTGGTTGAGTCGCCATCCCTGGAGGTATTTAAAGGACGTTTGGATGAGGTACTTAGAGACATGGTGTAGTGGTGGTTTTTGGCAGTGTTAGGTTTATGGTTGGACTCGATGATCTTAAAGGTCTTTTCCAACCTATATGATTCTGTGATTCTGTGATTCCTCTGGTCATCGTAAAGGAGTTGTTGGGTACAAAGCCTCAGTTGCTGTACCTCACCCCTCTGTTAGCTGCTTGGTGTAGGCATATTTGAGACCTTGTGCATTTGCTTTCTCATGTAAAACAAAAGTCCTAGGATAAAGTACGTGTCAGCTGGTGCTGAGAGCAGGTTTGCACGTAGGTAAATTGGGTTTGAGTCACTGAGATGGCTTCTACTCTCTTTGCAGGTTTGCCCGTTCAGCTTGCGAGTGGTCAGTGTTGTGGGCATAACGTACTTGCTACCTCAGGAGGAGCGACCCCTCTGCCATCCAACAGTGGAAAGGTGGGTTAGTCCTCGTTCCCAGGAGCGGAGAGAGGTTTGTCAGCTGGGAGCTCAGTGGGTAGCCATACAGAAAGGGACAGTCTTGGTGTGGATGTGGGGAATGGACTTGACAGGCCTGAGGAGCAGGGAGACGACTGAGTGTCCTCAAGAAGCTGTGTGAGGATTGCTCAGTTGTGTGTCGTGCCATCTGGAGTCTGTCCTCCTTGGAAATGGAGAAGAGAATGAAAGTGTTACTCCTCCCATTTTCAAATTTTTTTTTTAGTGACTGTTATTCTTTAGAAATTTTTGTAGATGCCTGTTCCGTAAATAAATGTACATTTATTTACAGAATTAATGTACTTGGGTAAATGCAGTTTGCCAGCTTTGCCATGTTCTTTGCCGTATGAATTCCTTTTACTCCTTTGCAAACTTGAGCTGTGTGGGAGTGGAGGAAGGATGAAGGGCTAGTGGAGAGAAGTTATATGCATGTAAAAGATAACATAGGCTTCAGATTGAAAGGTGGTCTAACTTCTGTCTGCTCTTCTCTCCAGGGCATTGAAGTCATGTGGACAGGGGGGAACTGCTCACGTGAAATTAGTGGTAGAATGGGACAAAGAAACTAAAGATTAGTAAGTATGAAGTAGAAAGCCTTAAAGTGTGTTCCCCTTGAGAGCAATGCTTGTGGCCAGCTTGGCTCTGTGTGAATTGTGCACCCTTCAGCAAACGTGAGACCCCTCGGAAACTCCACCCGGTGCCCTGGCCCTGTCTGCAGGGACAGACTGGGGCTGGGTGCACTGGACTTGCTCCGAGTTGGAGTCCTTTTCTCTGTAGTCAGGGTTTTGCATTACAGAGCAGGCATCCCACCTGTGGCTCCTTCCCCCACAAATCATATTTGTGTGAGAAAGTTTGTGGGCAGTGAGTAGCTGCTTCTGTCCAGCATAAACTGGAGTGGGTGCCCGCTGAAGCTGTTTAGCCCCGTGTTCAGTTGTGTTGCCCCGGTGGGATCTCTTGCCACTCAGCTCTCACTCACATGCAACGGGACAAATCCAGGAGAGCGCTGCTGTTTGTACCTTTAGGATGGCTCCTCGGCAGCGTGGGGAGCGGGTGGACGTGCTGGTAAATGTGTTGTCTCCCTGATGCAGCTTGTTTGTGAATACGGAAGAGGAGTATATTCCGGACTCTGAAAGTGTCCGCCAGCAGAGAGAGCTTCATCAGCAACCTCAGACCTGCACTTTATCTCAGTGTTTCCAACTGTACACCAAAGAGGAACAGGTAGGGAGAAGACCGTATAGCAGCCAAGACTCAGAAGGTCTGGCGGGTCCACATGCTGCCTGAACTCCCACACTCAGCAGAGTAGCTGTTTTCTGCAAACACTGATTTGTTGAGACAGGAGAATAAATTTGTTACACAACACTAGTCACCAGTCCTGCTAACTCTGGGGTTTCTCTGCAGTGAGGAGAAGGTTTTGGAAGGTACTGCTTTTGGGGTTTTTGCCCCCCAAATGTTGATATGAGAACTTACTCCTCTGTTCTACAGGTTCCTCCCTGTGAAATAGCGATGTCTTTTTCTGGCAAACATTATAAAGGGTTAGAACAGGGTGGCTTTTTGATGGGAATTTACTGCTCTGTCTTGGAGCAGTTGTGTGTTTCCAAGCTTGAGCAGGGGACCCCCACTGAGTGCGATCCCCCCCGAACAGCAGCAGTGACCGCCGAGCTCAGTTCTCCAGAAGCGTGGCCGCTCTCCTGCTCTAGCTCAGCTCGTGGTGTGAGGAGGTTGAAGTGACAGGAGGGATGGCGTGCCATAGGGCAGACTAGAGATGGGTCTGATCTGGCCCTTGCCTGGAACACGTAAGCAATCTGCATTTCTTTGCCAGAGGTCTCTAAGCTGCTGTAAAAAGGGATGGTCCTAGGGGTGGACTGCGGGCCCGTGATTGAGCTTTAATAATTTTGGAGCCTCTCTTGTCGCTTCTTTCAGAGGTGAGGGAAAAGTTGTTTGACAGCTTAAAGCTCTCTGGCTTCCGAGTTTTCTGAGTGCTGGGCTGTGGAGAGAAGTGCATGTGGTGTTTGTGTCTTTGAAGAGACACGTTCTCCTTGGTGGACAGTGAAAATCTCTGCAGTTTGTAAGTCTGTGCCATTGGGACGTAGGGAGGAAGAGGGTTTCCAGCGGGCAGCGAGGTGTCAGAGGTGAAATTTGAAGTACACCTGTTGTCTTTCTGTTCTGATTCTTTCTTTGTTGCTGGTTTTCTTGTGAGGATACTTTTACTCAGGTTGCCAAGCCTGCCTGCTTTTTGCCTTTTGTTTTTTCTTCTCCCCCACTTCAAAAGAATTGGGGTTTATAAGGTGGAAATAGCTTCTCTGCACAGCAGCACTAGCTGAGTTCTGTCTTGTGGTGGGAAGTGCCTCCTGCATGAGGCACACGTGTCTCTCTGCTTGTCACTATTCTGAAAAGCATCATTGGGAACCCTGTGTTTCCAATGAGCTTCAGAAATGCTGGAGGTAGATGGGGTGCAGGGGTCAGTGTCTGCACTGGGCCTGGGGCAGCAGAGGAACAGCGGTGTAGTAAAAGCTGCCTTGGAATTTGGAAACTAATACCCACTTATGCCTCTTCCTTGTAGCTTGCCCCAGATGACGCATGGCGATGCCCACACTGCAAGCAGCTGCAGCAGGGCAGCATCACACTGAGCCTCTGGACCTTACCTGATGTTCTCATCATACATCTCAAGAGGTTTAGACAGGTAAGAATGTCAGCAGTCCTCCAGCATCACTGCAGCTCAGCCAGGGAGTGACCTGGCTAGACCAGCTCTTCAGAAGCAGCTGTTCTGCCCTATGCATTCCTCTCCTGGGTTTTTGTTTTCCCCAAGCATGGTGGCCTCGCTGCCACTGCAGCTCATGCTATTCTCTGTTTACACAGGAAGGAGACCGAAGGATGAAACTTCAAAACATGGTTAAATTCCCCCTGAGTGGCTTGGACATGACTCCTCACGTCGTTAAACGCAGTCAGAGCAGCTGGAGTCTGCCATCTCACTGGTCACCTTGGAGGAGACCTTATGGTCTTGGAAGGGATCCCGAGGACTATATCTATGACCTGTATGCTGTCTGCAATCATCATGGCACCATGCAAGGGGGACACTATACAGGCAAGTATCCTGCAATATTACGTATGTTGAATCCTTTCAGAAAGAAAACGGTTATATTTTTCTATTGAGTGTCCATAACTTCTTCATCTTTCTTGACAAAAGGACCTAACCCAACTAACAAGGGCTGGCTGTGTAATACTGGAGGGGTAACTTATGACGTTGAGGAATGGAACAATGCCTGTTGACCCCAAATGTCTTGCTGTGTGTTTCTTTCTGTGCTTTTTTTTTTCTCCTTCAGAGTAATGTAACTGGCCTTTCGTGTTTCAAAAATGCTCCTGGCCACTCAACCCAGAACTTCTGTAGTTGCAAGAGGCTGTTATACATAGGAACTATTTGCACATTGCCTATGTGCACAGCCAGTTTATGAACTCCTCTTTGCTGGTTCCAGCAGCTCCCAGAGCAGCCAGAGATAGACAGAGTTGCTTGGTGGTTCTTAGGATCTGTATGACTTCACATAGCAGCCCAGAAAACGTGTGTGTCCAGTTTTGCCCTCTGATGTACATCTCTGGGCTGTGTTGTCCTGGGTGGGCTCAGTCAGAAGGAGATTGACTGATGGAGGTGGACTGCTGCAAGTAACAGAACGTGAAAGGAGCCACCCTAAATGATGTTCTGTTCTGAGCAGTAATGTTGGACAAAGAAAATCCTGAAATGTGAGCAGTTTATTGTATTCTAGTGGCCTCAGGCCCCCGTCTTGCCACTCAGACTGGAAGAGGATGTGTTGCATGAATAAATCTGTTCCTTTCATTCTCCTCTTAGTCCATCATAGCAGATAAGGTCACGTTTAAGTTATACAGCAAACCTGAGAGTAGTAGGAGTGAGGAAAGTCTAATAGTAATGTATTTTCTCTCAGCATATTGCAAAAACTCAGTTGATGGCCAGTGGTACTGCTTTGATGACAGTGATGTTCAGCAACTTTCTGAAAACGAAGTCTGCAAGCAGACAGCTTATATTCTTTTCTACCAGAGACGCACAGCAATCCCGTCGTGGTCTGCTAACAGCTCTGTGGCAGGTAAGCCCCGCTGGCGTTGTCAAGGAGTGGTTGTAGTTTGTCTTTCATGGATAGTTTGTCCTTCTGAAGAATTTTCTGCCCAGCTCTACTTAAGCCCCCACTCTCTGTCCCAGAACTCAGTGAGGCTTGTCTCCGTCTGCTGCTGCGCATCAGAGGCTGTGGGAAGCTCCCACCTCTTCTGCGAAGGCTAGCTGTGGCAAAGAGGCTGTGGAGGTGGGGGAACCCCCCCTCCGCTCTCATGGGTAATGCTGCTCAGAGCTGCCCTTGGCAAAACCATGCCATAAAAATGTGACTAGCTCCTTCCCTCCAGCAGTGCCGTTGGTCTCGGGTAGGCAGCCAGCAGCTGAATGTGTTGGTTGAATCTGGGGTGAGCTGGGGGCAGATGCAGGCTTGGTGACTTGCCTTTGCAAAGGAAAGGATTTGCACTGCATTTTTGTGGCAGCTCAAGGACTGCCCTCTGCCTGCGTGCTGTGCTGATTCTTTTGATTCACAGCATACTGGGACAAA
Source organism: Mycteria americana (assembly GCF_035582795.1). Taxonomy (NCBI): domain Eukaryota; kingdom Metazoa; phylum Chordata; class Aves; order Ciconiiformes; family Ciconiidae; genus Mycteria; species Mycteria americana. Next base: position 904,365 of record NC_134376.1, on the reverse strand, counting down.
TGCAATTCTGTCTTTCACTTATGGCCATAACTATGTCATGAGAGTAAAGACTTCTTGTCTCGGCAGTATCTGGATGCTGTGTGGGCCAGCTCCAGACTCCAGGTGTCTGTCGAAGCCGGTGCAGTGCAGTACGTACCTGACTCTCAGCGGCCTTCCGAGGTTTCACATGTTCTGCAGCTGCACGCTACTGGCCTGATGTCTGTGCCTGATTCATTGCAGGCTCCACAAGCTCCTCGCTCTGTGAACACTGGGTCAGCCGTCTTCCTGGTAGCAAGCAGCCCAGCATTGCTTCGGCAGCGTCGTCGCGGCGCACATCTCTGGCTTCGCTCTCAGAATCAGTAGAGCTGACTGGGGAAAGGAGTGAAGATGATGGTGTGTATCAGCATTGCAGTGTGTGTGGGATATTGGGCCACTAGCCTTTCTGTTACAAGATCCCTACTAAGATAGCTGCAAAATATGTAGTTACAAGGGACAGTTCCTCTAGCAGCTGGGGGAGGCAGGCAGGCACTCTGTCAGTAGGAGCAGATGGGTTCTGGCACAGGTGAGCTTTTCTCTGGTGTAAAAGGATGGAGAAGAGCAGGGCAGGAACCTTAAGGATCCTTTCAAAGAAAGGAAATGCCATCAACTAAACCTCTCAATCGAGAACTTCTTGTGTTTGTGTTTTTTCTGGGTTTCACTGCAGCGCCTTTGCAGGGAGGCTGACATGTCGCTACAGCTTGATATAGGTACTCATTGTCTGCTGCCGTGCTGTAGACAGCTGCTCCCAGGGAGGTGTGAAGATATGCAAATTCACTTGTGTGTGCAAATAACTGTTCAGTTCCTGATTTTGTCTGGCTTCTCCATATAGTGCCTTGTAACTCTTGAAAATGTGGAGCTTCAGGGGTCAGTCAGCATTCTGAAGTGGGTATAGAGATGTCCCTGCAGCAGTGTTGTGATAACTGTCAGATCTAGCCATGGTAGTCGCATTTCTAAAATGCTTATTGCTGTACTTTGTGTTTGATAGAGCAATGTATTGCATTTACAAAGAGATAGGAATCCTACTTTGCCTTTTACAGGATGGTGTGGGAAAATATTCTTTCATACAGAAAAAATGTATTTCTGGGAGCCTAATCATAGTTGGTGAACTCATTGCTAACTTCAAGGGCTTCCAAGGTACAAAACCTGAGTTTGGTCTCCTGCTGCTTGGGGATGAGAAGAAAATCTGGATTTTCAGTTATAGGCTTCAGAGCAAGTTACTTCTGAGTGACCACTAGCAAATAAGAGTTGTTGAATTCCTTATTCAGCTTTTACGCAAGAAGCTGTGCCTGCAGCAGGCATGAAGAGATAGGCGTACAGTGTGGTGTAGGTGGGCTGTCTGACTCGCTTACGGAAATAGCATCTGTGGATGGGTGGGATAAACCAAATGCAGGCTTGGCTTTCATACTGAGGATGTCGCTTCCTTTCTCTGCAGGAGGATTTTCAACTCGTCCCTTTGTAAGGAGTGTCCAGCGTCAGAGCTTATCATCTAGATCTTCTGTCACCAGCCCGCTGGCAGTGAGTGAAAATGGTGTCAGGCCCTCGTGGTCGCTTTCCGCAAAACTGCAGTTGCGCTCCAACTCTCCGTCACGCTTCTCTGGAGATTCCCCTGTACATACGTCTGCTTCCACTCTGGAGAAGATCGGGGAGGCTGCTGATGATAAAGTCTCCACCTCTTGCTTTGGCAGCCTGAGGAATCTCTCTAGCAGCTACTTGGAGCCCTGTGATGGCAGTCGGCGAGAGCACAAGATGGCTCGCAGAGCCCCCTTGGCTGTCATGGAAGGGGCATTCAGGGAAGAGTCTGTTGTAAGGACATCTAGCTCAGATCTTTCAGATGGGTATGGTAAAAGCTCTGTGCAGCCAGACAGGAATCACCCTGCTTTGGACCCTTTTGATAACAACAATCAAATCGCCTTTGTTGATCAGAGTGATTCTGTGGATAGCTCTCCAGTCAAGGAGGTGAAAGCCCCCAGTGGGACAGGGCTGGCTGCAGAGAAGGCAGACGGCACCCCTAAGAAGGTTCACAGCTCCAAGGGAGTTTCTGAGCCAGACAAAAGTTTGAGGAAGGGAAGGACAGTCTTACCTACCCAAGAGACCAAAGTCTCTCGCTCTTCTCCTCCACTAAAGAGTTCCCAGAAAGTTTCCCGGTCTAGAAGTAAGACGGACTCCTCTAGGGCCAGTGGGCGACATGGGTCTCCTGCTCCCACTCAGGCGAGGAAGGACCATGGCACGAAGCCCCTTGAGGTGGCTGTCCCATCAGCTCAACAGAAGCAAAAGTCAGGTTCTTCTCCATCCTCCACAGCTGCCAAGAAAGCCCCATCAGGCTCATTGACTAAGGGCTCTTCTGCTGGGAAGAGCCGGACTTCAGACCGAAGCCTCAGCAGGGAGGGCTCTAAGATAAGTCTGGGGTCAGATAAAACGAGCGTTACCAGCAGTTCAAGAACGAGCTCCCCACGGATAAGCCACTCTAGGAGCGACAGCAGGGCAGTAGACAGCAAGCATGTGCGGAGTTCCTCTATGGCCAACCTGCGGTCTCCAAACGTTGGTGTGCGTTCTGGTTTGAAGAGGGACAGCAAGTCAGAAGAGAAAGGATTGTCTTTCTTTAAATCAGCCTTAAGGCAGAAGGAGACCCGGAGGTCCGCAGACCTGGGAAAGACGACGATGCTCTCAAAAAAGACAGCGAGTGGCAGTTCCAAGTCGGGCAGTAAAAATGTGCTGGAAGACAAATCGGAGAAAGGTGTTGTCCCACCAGCCTCTCAAACCAATGCCAACATTACCGCAAAAGAAAAACTTGTCCCAAAAGATGCCGCACCCAACAAACATTCTCTGCTATCCAGTCGCAAGTCCAAGTCTTCCCAGCTAGATCCCGGAGTCCAGTCTCCTCCTTCCAGTGGCAAGCAGTCTGCTGACAAGCCGCTGAAAAAATTACCTTCCAGCATGCAGGTGTCTGTACGGCCTTCTCTGGAACCTCAGTGAAATGCTGCAATCCAGGTGTCTTTTCTGCTGAGAAGCTAATTTATTCTGAGCTCTTGTTTTTTTGTTCATGTGCCTAATGTATGTTTTGAGGAGAAGTTAACTGCAAGTTGTTAAAGCGCCTTTTGATTCTGCCATCAAACCAAATAGCCACAGGCAGCCAGCACTGATGCAAGTAGTCTAGCTGGAGTCGTTGCACATGAATGCAGCTGTCCCATAGCACTTGTACGGGAGTCTCTGTAGAAAATGCAACAACTTTCTTCAGATTCAAGGTCTGAAATCTGAAACCCAGTTGTACTGACAGTAGTGTGCTTTGCAGAGCTGTGAACTGATGTTCCTTTGGTCTTGTTCTGAGCAGGCTGTGTCCATGCTGGTGTATGGCCTTGTTCTGAGCTGTGGAGGATGCGAAGGAAACTGGAAAGGAGAGACTGCCGCTTCTTTATGCTCTCTCTCTCAACCCTCTCTCCCTGCTCCCCTCCATTTTTTCAAGCTTTCTAAAGGGCAATATTTCAACACTAATGTTGTTTCTCAGGTATATACTCAGCCAGTATAGGAGGGACTAGCATTAGTGGATGGACGGAAAGGTACCTGTGTGTCTGTGCGTACGCGTGTCTGTAATAGATTTCGTTTTTGCATTCCAATAGCAGAAAGCTTTGGGTGTGGTTTTTTTCATGAAATGTAACCTGCTTTTTTTGTTGCTATGTCTATGAAGAGTTTTACTCTGTCCATACCTAAGGCGACCTCTACCCTGTCCTCTTTAATTACTGTCTTTCTTCTGAAACACTATACTAAGCAACGGAAGAAATCGCTAAGCAGCAGCTGGTTGCCAGCTCGTACCTGTGAAAGTGCTAGGCAGGAGATGGCTGCGGTGCCATCGGAGAGCCGTCTTCATGCACCTGAACGGCAGTGATGCTGTTAGGACCCCTGTTCAAACTCCCGAGAAGAAGCATATCCTAATGCGCTCAGATGCTTAATCGTAGTGGTGTGAATATAGCATCCGTTGTTTATAGGAGTAATGCTTAGATAAGCCAAGTGTCATCTTGTCTTCTCTGCCTTCTCTGAGCATGCTTTGAACAAGCCTCCTCGTGCGGGTTGGAGGGGCTGTACCAAAATACCGTGGGGCAGTTTTCACGTTCTCCAGAGTGCTGCTACGTTCCTCCCTTCGGCATGCTTGTCACCTTCCCCGGCGGGTCTGGCTACCACATGTCTCTTAGCAAAGCGATCCCCATTCTTGTTTGGATGACAGTCTCTATCAGGGTTAAAACACTACATCTGGTGACGTCTTTGTTTACATGCCCTTCTTACAGGGGAGATTCCTCAAGTTCTTTAAGATTCCTCTTAAAAGGTGGATTCCTCAAGTCCTTTTATATACATGTG